>NC_073313.1:175994162-176076662 GCF_027595985.1 Sorex araneus | reverse complement strand
ATTTTGTTGCCAATTCAATAAATAAATAAATAGCTACTGAGCAGCTATTATGTGATTAGAACATTGTGGACAAATTTTATCTGGAGTGGCAGACAATTAGGGATTAAGTATATATTATATCAACTGCAAAAATATTCTATGAAGAAAAATTAAGGAAAGAGTGGAAACTTTTTATATAATTTAATCTGGGGGGCCTCCCAGAAGTGTTTGGGAGCCAGAAATCATTGCCATCTATAATGATAATGTTCATTTCACTGTTCAGTGCTCAGACTAATGTGTGGTTTGTGCGAGCCTGGCAGTGCTGGGCTACAAGGCTGCCATGGTGACACAAGCAGGGGGAGGAGAGGGAGAAGGCAAGCAGAGCCGGGATACAACCTGGGCCTCTTGAATGTAAGGCATGTGTTGCAGTGTTTTGAGTTCTTTTCCCAATTCTAGTTTGTTCTTTTATTTTTTTCATGTTTAATAGTGTAACTGGTAAAGAAGACCTCATCTGAAATAGAGGCCTGAGGGAGATGGGAAAGTGAGACATAGAAGTTTCTAATGGAACTGCAGTGGGTCACGTGGCAAGGTCCTGATTCAAATGTATTGGATTAGTTTGATGTCAATGTTGTCAAACATTGTGGGCTGAGGAAGCGTGACTTGGACACTCGCTGACTTGGACACATATTGCTGAAGGTGTGGTGGGCAACAGAAAGCATCTAATGGTTGTGTTTCTCAGCACCACATCACCTTATGCCAGGGCCCACCCTTTCAGAGCAATGTCTAGTGGGAGAGAGGGTTAGGTGAGGTGATCAATGGACCTTTCTTTCATACCAGGATGCATGTTCTCAGAACTTTAATATTATTTTCCTGCATATTAAACATTCCAGCACTAAAGGTCATCATCCTATTGACTCAATGAGAGGATTCAAGTTTTCAAATTATTGCAATGGTACCTGAAGCTGAGAAACAAAAGACTGCCTTGTGAAATCATAGCTGTCATTCAGGATTTGAGGCTCTTTGCCTTAAAGCATCATGCCCAGAATAGATTCCCCAATCTTGATTAACTTTGTCAATCATGCTCCAGCTTAATTTTGGCTGTTGCTTAGAAATAATGTGCTTTTTGCTTTAAATGAATAGGCCATTCATAAAAGTATTGAACCCTGAAAATCTACTCCCATGAAAAAAGTATAAATGAGATTTGCACATAATAACTTTTTAGTAGAAATATTTCATTTTGTTTTATGCCTTCATGGAAAAGACAGGTGAAAATCAGGAGGTGGGAAAACACAGAAATACTAAAAGTTTCCTCAGTTTGCTATTGCTCAAATTTAATGTGCCAGTGAATTACATGGAATCTGTTCAATTGCCACTTTGGATGCAATAGCACCTGGAGTGGGTTGTTGCATTATTAATAAGCTCCATGGGGCCCAGGATGACAGCTCAGTGGCAAACACCTGTCCTGCAGATGCAAGGTTACAAGTTCAATCCAGGATCCTTCACACCTGGAAACTCTACTACCTAGGACCCCTGGCCCCACAGCAGGGTGTATGATCTCAGGAGCACCAAAGCCAGATGAATGCAAGCACCACAACTAAAAGGTGTGTGACCCTGGATTATAACAAGACCGAAAGTGTGACAGAACCGTGACCAGGACTGTAAACCACTACCCCCTACTTTGCCCCCAGCTCCACAAACGACTGTGCGAGCACCACAGTCATCTTCAGCAAGCAGTACAACGTGAATGTGCTCCAGCACCAAAACCCAGGAACACGGCCCCTGGAAAGATCCAAGACAAGCTCCATAACTAAAAAGTGTGTGACCCCCAGCAAATACTGTGATTGAAAATGCAGGTGCTGCAAACAGGGAGCAACTTACAAAGAACACCACAGCCAATTAACAAGTAAACATGTGTGTGATTGCTGGTCATCTCAGTGACAGCTGGAATGGGAGTGAAATCTCAGGCTTTCTCAGAGTTAGTATGGGCTATCTTCCCACACCTCCTTCTACTTCTGGAAGCCCTGGAAGTCATCTCCACACTCCAAGGTCACCTCCAGTTACAAATTTAATTCCAGCTGTAACACACAATTAAATATTTTGGATTTCCTGAAACAATTGGCCACATTCACAGTTGCATGACATATCTAAACCCTACAACATGGATAATCCAGTAGTAGCATACCAGATTAGATAAAATGTGACATAGAAGCCAACTAATCTCAGCTAAATAAAATATTAACACAGAAGACTTAACTTGTAGCAACATCTTAGTAATTACTCATACAAGAACTAAATGGTGAAATACGGAAATTTATAATTTTCTTCTAAGAAAATATTTTTTAATCATTCTGTTAGCAATTTATTGGTAATAAGATTATAAAATAGATTTTTGTGGACCTACTATGGAGATAGGTTTGAGGGGTGGTTGGGAAAATTGGAGAAATGGTGGAAGAAAGGTGATAGTGGTGGTACATTTGGCATTAGAATATTAAATACCTGCAATAAATCATCATGAACAACTTTGTAAACAACAGTTTAAATAAAGTGTAGGGGGAGAAAAATTTACAAATTTAGGCCTTACCTATTTTATGTAACCACCCAAATATATATATATAAACATATATATATATATTTGCTTTTTGGGTCACACCCAGCAATGCACAGGGGTTACTCCTGGCTCATGCACTTAGGAATTAATTCTGGCGGTGCTCAGGGGGCCATATGGGATGCTGGGAATTGAACTTGGGTAGGCCGTGTGCAAGGCAAATCCCCTACCTGCTGTGCTATTACTCCAGCCCCATCACCCAAATATATATATATTGAATCACCATGTGGAAAGTTACAAAGCTTTCAGGCTTAACTCTCAGTTTCACAATGCTCGAACACCCATCCCTTCACCAGTGCACATATTCCATCACCAAGAACCACAGTAAACCTCCCCCCCACCCCCACCCCTCACCTCCCCAGCCCCCCACCCCGCCTGTGTAGCTGATAAATTTCATTTTACTTTCTCTTTACTTTGATTACATTCAAACCAAAAACTCACTATTATTGTTTAGAGCTTCCCCCCCAGAGTTGGATCTGCTGGAAAGGAAGCATTTGATAATTTGTTTTCCATTGCTGAGAATGAAGTATAAGGTCGTGTGGCCACAATAGCGGCCGCGAGGTTTTGGATTTCTGTATTTTAGTAACTAAGTCCAGAGGAATTTCTGCCAGAAGTTGCATCATTGCTAGCTCGTACCTCTCTGCTACTTTATATTCCACATATGAGTGCAATCTTTCTATGTCTGGCCCTTTCTACTTATTTCACTCAACATGATACTTTCCATGTTGATCCACTTATATGCAAATTTCATGACGTCATGTTTTCTAACAGCTGCATAGTATTCCATTGTGTATATGTACCAGAGTTTCTTTAACCAGTCATCTGTTTTTGAGCACTCCGGTTTTTTCCAGATTGTGGCTATTATAAACAGTGCTGCAATGAACATAGAAATGCAAATGTCATTTCTACTATACCATTTTTCCTCTCCTGGGTATATTCCCAGGAGTGGTATTACTGAGTCAAATGGGAGCTCGATTTCTAATATTTTGAGAATCATCCATATTGTTTTCCAAAAGGGCTGAACAAGTCGGCATTCCCACCAGCAGTGAAGAAGAGTACCTTTCTCCCCACATACACCCCAACACCGGTCGCTTTTGTTTTTTGGGATGTGGGCCAGTCTCTGTGGTGTGAGATATCTCATTGCTTTTTGATCTGCATCTCCCTGATGATTAGTGATGTTGAACATTTTCTCACGTGCCTCTCAGCCATTTGGATTTCTTCTTTGGGAAAGTTTCTGTTTATTTCATCACCCCATTTTTTGATCGGGTCAGCAGTTTTCTTCTTGTGGAGTTCAACCAGTGCCTTGTATATCCTTGATATCAACCCCTTTTCGGATGGGTATTGGATAAATATCCTTTCCCATTCTGTAGGCTCTTTGTACTTTGGTCACTGTATCTTTTGAGGTGCAGAAGCTTCTTAGTTTGAGATAGTCCCATTCATTTATTTCTGTTTTCACTTGCTTGGCCAGTGGCGTGTCAGCTTTGAAGATACCGTTGGCTACAATATTGTGGAGGGTTTTGCCGACCTTGTCTTCAATGTACCTTATGGATTCTTGTATGATGTTGAGGTCTTTAATCCATTTTGATCTGACTTTTGTACATGGTGATAGGTGGAGATCTGAGTCCATTTTTTTGCATATAGCTGTCCAGTTTTGCCAGAACAATTTGTTAAACATGCTTTTCTTGCTCCATTTCACATTTCTTGCTCCCTTCTCAAAGATTATATGATCATATATTTGGGGTCCACCACCCAGATATATTAGTACAGAATTTATTTAAGTTTATCAATGACAGGTAAGACATGATTATTACCATAACGAGATCCAAGTATAAAAACAAAATTTAACAAATGGCCAAAAGGCACACAATAAAATGCTCTACATCACTAATCATCAGAGAGATGCAAATCAAAACAACAATGAGATACCATCTCAGAAAGAATAAGAATAACCAGTGCTGGTACAGATGTGGGGAGAAGGGACTCTCCTTCATTGTGGTGGGAGTGCTGATCGGTCCACTCTTTTTTAAATAATATGGGCATTCCTTAAAAAATTAGAAATTGAGATTCCATGCTACCCCACAATACAACTTCTGAGAATATATCCCAAAGGTGAAAAAAAGCACAGTAGAAATGATATCTGCACCTATATGTTTATTGCAGCACTGTTAACAATAGCCAGAATCTAGAAGCAACCTGAGTGCCCGAGAACTGGTTAAAGAAACTTTAGCACATCTACACAATGGAATACTATGTAGCCATTAGGAAAGATGAAGTAATGAAATTTGCTTATTACTGGATGGTCAGGGAGAGTATCATGCTAAGTTAAGTCAGAAAGAAAGGGACAGACATAGAATGACTATGCTCATTTGTGGAATATAAAATAGCATAATATGTGACTGACACCCAAGGACAGTAGACACAAGGGCCAGGAAGATTGCTCCATTGTTGGAAGCCTGCTTCATGAGCTGGGGGAAAAGGCAACTGAAATAGAGAAGGGATCACAAAGTCAATGATGGTAAGGGATTGTTTGGGATGGGAGATGTGTGCTGAAAGAAGATAAAGGACCAAACACGATGGTCTCTCAGCATCAGTATTGCAAACCTTAATGCCAAAAAATAGAGAGAGATTATGGTGGAAATTGTCTGCCATGGAGGCAGGAGGAGAGGTGGGATGTGGTGGGGGGGATGTTGGGGACATTGTATCACTTGTATCACTTGTCATCCCTTTGATCTTCAGTTTCCTCGAGTGGGCGCCAGTAACATCTCCATCCGTCCCTATCTCATGCTAGTGTGACCCAATGGTATCTGCTGGCTCCAGGAACATGAAGAGCCTCAAACCATTCATTCAAGGTTTTGACGAAGTCTGACCAACTCGTAATAAAAGCTTTATAACTGTATCTCATGGTGATTCAAATTTTTTTAATTTAATGTAATATATTTTAGATTCCAGAGTTGAAAACTTACTTATTTAAATGATAATAGGTATTTAATTATATTGTGTTAAATGGTTTTAATTTCCTTATTTACATAGGTGAAAGTCATATAGCAATCAAAATTTGGCCCTCACTGATTAACTTTTTGAGTATTCTATTTGCCATTTCTTTACTTTTTTTTTTAGGGCAAGCAATATTAAGTAAATTTGTTAGGTGACTAAGAGTGGTCACATAAGGTGGGGTCGGGTTCGGAAGGGAACTGAGGACATTGGTAGAGGGAAGTTCACACTGGTGGTGTTGGAACTAAATGAATAAAACAACTGTATTATAAACTTTGTAAATGATGGTATTTTAATTAAAAATAATAAAATACAAATAAATAAAATCTAACTGAACTGGTATTATAGCCTATTGAAAATTTATTTTAGTACTATTCACAGCATCCAAGATTTGTGAACAATCCAGGTGCCCAAGAAGAGAAGTGTGGATAAAGTAATTGTGGCATACATACACAATGCTACCTTGTATCACTTGTCATCCAATTGGATCTTTAATTTGCTCGAGCAAATGCCAGTAATTCTTGCACAATGCTACCTAGCAATAAAAAAATATTAAGAACATCCAGTTTAATGTAGATAGAACTAGAGGGAAGTGGTTTGAGTAAAATCAATCAGAACATGAGAGTCAAGTACATAATTCCCTCTCAATGCTGAATATAAAGAAACATGGTAAGGCCATAACAATTCACTAATAGTTACAGAGGCTGAGAGTTAGCCTACAATAACTGAGTTTACCAAAGTGGGTTAAGGTGGGTGGGTTCCATGACACATTGGTGAAGAGAAGCTAACATTCTTGTGGTGGGCCATTGGTACCTGAAACTCTGTAGCACTGTAGCACTGTATCCTATTGTTCATCAATTTGCTTGAGCAGACACCAGTAATGTCTCCATTGTGAGACTTGTTGTTACTGTTTTTGGCATTTGAATACACCATGAGTAGCTTGCTGGGCACTGCCATGCAGGTGGGATACTCTTGGAAGGCAGCTATGCTCACCACTATACCACCAACGCCAGTGGGATACTCTTGGTAGCTTGCTGGTGTCTCCAAGAGGGACGGAGGAATCGAACCCGGGTCGGCTGCATGCAAGGAAAATGCCCTACCCATTGTGCTATCACTCCAGTCCTACCTGAAACTCTATTATTAACAATATTATAAATGATGTTACCTAAATTAAAATTTGGGAAAGAATTAAATATAGGTATACTAACATTCTAGCACTTACTTCAATGAATTTGTTTTTTTTTAAGTGATTAAGTAGGAATGTTATTTTTTTCTATTTTTAGTTATTCAGTTATTTTGACAGTACTCAATCCGAATCACTCATTATAAACATTGTTGATTCCCAGGTACCACCCCAAGAAAATATGATTTTATAACTTGGATGGGTTAAGGACTTCTGTAAATTATCATGTTCTTTCATTGTTCTAAGGTACAGCTCAGAGTAAGGACCATTGAGTTTAACCAAACCTAAGATAATTTTTGGACTGCCTGAGACTATAACCTCCAAAAAACTACCCACACAGCAGCAGAATGTCAGCAGGAAGCAACTTCCTTAGACTAATCTTGCACATCCATTCTTATAAAGTTATAGCAAATGCCATAAAGGATTAACCAAATCCTTTGATCCCCAAACTTCTAAAAATCTAGTCACTTCTCTTTCCCATTTTCATTCTTCCAAATCAAAGGCTTCAAGCAGATTATCCTTAAGCAGGTTTCAAAAACTGCCTACTGAAATTGAAATATTGGTAGTTTCCAGCAGTATCAGAGTGACCCCCACAAAAGGAATCACTTTTGAAGTGTTAGAATTTCTCTTGATCCTATGGTACTTTAAAATTCACAGGAAAGAAGGAAGGAAGGAAGGAAGGAAGGAAGGAAGGAAGGAAGGAAGGAAGGAAGGAAGGAAGGAAGGAAGGAAGGAAGGAAGGAAGGAAGGAAGGAAGGAAGGAAGGAAGGAAGGAAGGAAGGAAGGAAGGAAGGAAGGAAGGGAGACTTTTTGAGATAATCCTTTTACTGTTGAACTGATTTTAGCAAAAGAGTTGCTTTTATGAACACCAGTCTCTAGGTCTGCATCCAAAACTAAATGGACAAATTGAAAAATAAACTTCAGACTTCACAGTCCATATGGAACAGTAATCATTCAGATAGCATACTGGAAAGTCTCGCAGAGGTGGGTTAGCTCAATTTGCAGAAAAACTTATGACAATAAGACTAAGACAAACAAATTAGGTCACTGTATAAGTTGGTTCATTTTCTTCTCTTCTCCAGTCACTGACAGCACCCCTAAATCTATCTAGGAATTTTAGAAAATATATTTTGCATAAACATTAGGGAAATTTAGTGATAATTAGTCAATAGCTCAAAGTGTATCTCTCCCCCTAACTGAAAAATTCAATCACCTTTATAATTTGGAGATGGCACAATTCCCAATTCCATAATGTTATCTTTGGTTCTCCCATCTGTTCCCCAGAAAAGTATGAAAATGCCTCTTTTACAATGGAAGTTTCCATGAGAATTAAAATGTATCCTGCTTCTCCTTTTGTCTTTGGTTTCATTTTGGTTTATCTACAGTGACATATAAAGGTTATCTGAGAATCCTCCTGGTGGGAGAACAACCTCCACTGAGAATTAGTTTCCTACAGTGTCCCCATCAAAGTCCTCAGGCAGGTGACAAATTCTATGAGCCTGAGATCATCTGATGCTTGGAAACTGACTGTCTAGAATATCTTCCAGGAGAATGAACTATGTTGCTCACTATTTCCAGATGAGTCAGTAACCTACAAGACTTTTTCCCTTTATGATAGACAAAGTGGCTTCCTATTTTGCTCTAAGAAAGGCTATACCCCTGTCCTGAAACACAAACCTACCTCTACCCAGAAAGTCTCTGAGTGAAAGAATCTTCAAGGGCTCTCTCTTGTTGACCTAGAAGTTTTACCTTTTCTAGACTACTTCTTTATACCTACAGTCAGCTAGCTGCTAAATTATCTAGGAGAGAGGAAATCCTTCATGTGTTTAGCAGTTGTTTGGAGTTTGACTGAGACACCTTTGTTTTCTCCAACATGACATCTCAACTTCAACGAACATACTGTGATAGGGCACTTGAGTCATCCTAATGAAAAAATACAGAATGGAAGAATTAAAGGGAATTTATTTCCTCACAATTTGATAGGCTAAAAGTCAGAGCTGAAGGTGTCAGCACCTTAGGAGAGCCTCCTTCTTTTGCTTCCAGATATCCATCTGTCCTGTGTCTGCACATGGTCTTTCTATGTGTTCGTCTGTGTCCTAATCTACTTTTCTTAGAGGGGCACTAGTAATATACTACTAATCTCACTCAACCTTAAAAACTTCCTTTAGGACCCCCATCTCCAATTATAGACATAATATTAACCATATCGTCAGAAGTCCTTGAGGTTTAGAATGTTAACATGTAAGGTTGGGGAGTGGGTGGCACTGTTCATTCCATCCCAGTTTGCATGGACTTATTCCCATGGTGGTGTTGGGGTTCAAAGAAACATAAAAAAATAATGCTATGCTTGTGAAGATTTTTGTTTTATGTTTAATTTGCTTAAGTTTCATTGGAAAGCTTGTCTTAAGGCCATAGTCAGCTAAGAATGATACTACAAAAGACAAGATAGAAGCACATTAAGTTGTGGTCCTCCTGCAGTCACTTGTGAAAGACGAGGCAAAAATTGGTCTGCTTTGGACCACAAACCATAAGGTACATTGAAGACAAGGTCGACAAAACCCTCCACAATATTGAAGCTAAAGGTTTCTTCAAAGATGACATGCAAGTGACCAACCAAGAGGAAACAGAGATAAACAAATGAGACTACATTAAACTAAGAAGCTTCTGCATCGCAAAAGATACAGTGACCAGAACACAAAGACAGTCTACAGAATGGGAAAGGATATTCACCCAATACCCATCAGATAGGGGGTTGATATCAAGGGTATATAAGGCACTGGATGAACTCTACAAGAAGAAAACATCCAACCCCATCAGAAAATGGGCCGAAGAAAGGAACAGAAACTTTCCCAAGGAAGAGATGCGAAAGGCCAAAAGACACATGAAAAAGTGCTCTACATCACTAATCATCAGGGAGATGCAGATCAAAACAACCATGAGATACCACCTCACACCACAGAGAATGGCACACATCCAGAAGAACAAAAGCAACCAATGTTGGAGAGGATGTGAGGAGAAAGGGACCCTTCTACACTGCTGGTGGGAATGCCGACTGGTTCAGGCCTTCTGGAAAACAATATGGACGCTTCTCAAAAAATTAGAAATTGAGCTTCCATTTGACCCAACAATACCACTACTGGGAATATACCCTGGAGAAGCAAAAAAGTTTAGTCGAAATGATATCCTCACTTATGTGTTCATCGAGGCACTGTTTACAATAGCCAGAATCTGGAAAAAAATGAGTGCCCGAGAACAGATGACTGGTTAAAGAAACTCTGGTATATCTATACAATGGAATACTCTGCAGCTGTTAGAAAAAAATGAAGTAATGAACTTTGCATATAATGGATCAACATGGAAAGTCTCATGCTAAGTGAAATGAGTCAGAAAGAGAGTGACAGACTTAGAAGGATTGCATTCATCTGTGGAATATAAAATAACAGAGTAGGAGACTAATATCCAAGAATAGTAGAAATAAGTACCAGTAGGTTGCCTCCATGGCTTGGAAGCTGGTCTCACATGCTGGGGGAAAAGGCAGCTCAGATAGAGAAGGGAACATCAAGTAAAATGTGGTTGGAGATTCCGCGCCGGAAGGGAGATGCTTGCTGAAAGTAGACTAGAGACTGAACACAATGGCCACTCAATACCCCTATTGCAAACCACAACACCCAATTGGAGATAGATAGATCAAAAGGGAATACCCTGCCACAGAGGCAGGGTGGGGTGGGGAGGAGATGGGATTAGGGGTTGGGAGGGATACTGTGTTTATTGGTGGTGGAGAATGAGCACTGGTAGAGGGATGTGTTTGTGAATATTGTATGAGGGAAAAATAGCTCAAAAATGTGTGAATCTGTACCTGCTCCCTCATGGTGATTCACTAATTAAAGAATAAAATAAATTTTAAAAAATACATAAAATATTGGTCTGCTTTGAATTGGAGATCTTCATTCCAGAAGAGGTGTCCCTCAAATACATCTTTCCAGAAAAATCATTTCCATTGTAAAGAAATACATACCCATGAACAAAGTCATGCAATTTTCTTATAAAATGAGACAAGTCATCTGCCCTTTTCTCTTCCTCAGACAGAAGTTAAAAGGGCACATGTAAAAATTCTTTGGAAGAAAAAGGTCACTCTATCATAATCCTTCAGTAATCTATTTTATTGATTAAATTTGAGGTACCTCATCAAAGAATATGAATATTTTGTATACCAAGTCATTGAATATGTTCTATCTTGGGTGTCTAGCCCCCAAGTTTTCTCAAAGCTTTTCTTTTAACAAGAAACTTCAGAAACAGGCTAAGGATTTCAAGCAACATTGCTGACTGTCTCTGTTAAGCTTCTGTCAAGTAAATCCCTCTGTCCAGTGGTCAGTAAGTAGCATAAGATTTGCACACTCCATTTGCTCCACTTCAGTTTGAGTGGTGTCAGAAACTTCAGAATTTCCAAGAGCCAATGAGTGCAAAAATAAGTTTTTGAACTAAATGCTTCAGAGGAAAGGGCTAGGCCAGATATCTACCTGCATCCGTTACATCCTTTTACAATATAACCTAAATCCTTCTAATTCTTTTAGAATTTATATGATCATCTTTGCCCACCAAGATTTCTCCTTCAGAACTTCAATCATACTTTGTTGAATTGACTAGACTTAACAGAACGCAAGCAGCAATTGTTTTTACTTTCCCCCAGAAGCATGACTCCCCCATTAAAAAAGTCATTCTTTTGTTTTTTAAGAGGGCAGGTCTCAAGCAGTGGGCGCTCAGGAGCTTAGGGACACTTTCATTGGTACTCAGCCAACTGGGTTGATGATTCAGTATGACAGAAAGAAGATGCAGTATTGTTTGGACTCTGTGGTGCAAGGGACCATCAGGATCTTTGTGATGGTGTCTAGGGGTCTCCAGGACCAAACCCAGCAAAGTATAGTGTTCTCTCTCTTTTCTTTTTTTTTTTTTTTGCTTTTTTGGATCACACCTGGCGATGCACAGGGGTCACTCCTGGTTATGCACTGTGGAATTACCCCTAGTGGTGTTCAGGGGACCATATGGGATGCTGGGAATCAAACTCAGGTTGGTTTTGTGCAAGGCAAATGCCCTATCCACTGTGCTATCGCTCCAGTCCCCAGCTCTGTCATTCTTTACCACTCTTTTGGAAACAATTTTGGGAAGATTCCCATTGTGTTGGTTACTTTTAGATATGAAACTGATATCCTGCTTGTTTCTGGAAATTTTCTAGTTTTAACTACTGTTCTAGTGCCTCATACAATGCCTCTATTGTGGTTAATTAATCCTGACAGCTTCTGTTGCCAAGAATTTATATATCAAGACTCTATCAACTCTTGATCCACCTTTTTTGGGAAGAAACCCAAAAAGATTCACCTTAAAATCTCCCTCATTTTAAGACACATATCAGGCCTAAAAATATGTTCCTTTGTCCCACATCATCATCTCAGTCATCTCTGGATTCTGTTGTCCCAGGCCTATTGACCAGCAGGATATCAATCTTCCTTTATTCACAAAAGGAGAGAATTGGCTATCATACCATGAGCTGCCTGAACTCCAGAGACTACACCCAATATTTCTAAATAGTCTTCTTAATACTGCTCTTCTCATTTGCCTTAAATCAGTGAAAGATATAGGTGAAAGTGGAAAAAGTACACAGGAACTCTTAGCTCTCTTTAAAGAAGTCCCCTAACTTAATTATTTTATCTCTCCTTCCTATATATGTTGAAAGGGGTAAGGGAGTAATGAGAGCACATCAGCTTCAAAGTCTCTTTACATGTTCTATCCAGCTGGTCTTATCTAGCATGTTATCTTATGATTATGAGTGTCATACTTGGCAGCTACAGATGGGTCAAGAATAATAGTAATATCTAATACTATTAAACTATTATATATATAATACTCTTCATGATCAAGAAATCCTGTTAATCATCGATTTCTCGAGCAGGCTCAGTAACCTCTCCATTCGTCCTTTCCCTGAGATCTTAGAAGTCTCTCTCGACTCGGCCCTCCCAATGATGTCACACTGGAGGCTCTTTCAGGGTCAGGGGAATGGGATCCAGCTTGTTACTGGATTTAGCGTATGAATACACCATGGGAAACTTGCAAGGCTGTCCCATGTGGGCAGGAACCTCTCAGAAGCTTCCCAGTTTCTTCCAGAGGGAGAAGTAGGCTACAAGATACAAGATACAAGATAGCTTCTGGGAGCTCTAAGTCTCTGGATGTTGGCTGTTGATGGGATTACACACACCTGGGTTCCTCTGCCGGTAACTTCATCTGTGAGGCCCGTCCGAACATGTGGAGAGGGTCCTCGAGCATGGCTATAGCTAGGTTTCAGCAGTCTTTGGCCGGGAGCTCTGCTTGGGGTGGGGAGGGAAGCTGGAGCCCATCCCCTCCAAGGGGCCCCGGTGAAAACAGCCAGGCATGCAGGCAAGAGACTCTCTTAATACTCTTAATGCTTATATATGTGTATATATATTATCCTTAATACAACTGTCTTATTTCATTACTATTATAAACTAGCCATATTTAAGACATCAGGAAGATTAATGTTTACAGAAAAATAAATAAAAAAAGAGAGAATAATCTTACATTCTTGAGTTCTCAAAACCTAGTGGATACCAAAGAAGAAACAGTTTGTATTTATCTCTGTCCCACCTACTGATGAAACTCACTCCCACTTCCTTAGTGGACTACAATAGCCAAGCTACTTGCTAGCCATTGTCCAGTGAATATATGGCTGACAGTTTCTTCAAGATGGCAAATTATGGGGGAACCACAAATGTTATTTAGTATTAAAGTGCATACCTTGCATGTGTAAAACCCTGAATTTGATCAAAGACACAGAATATTATTCACCTGAAAATTAAAAATTTACTGACAATCACCTTGGGGAACATAGTAGCAAAAAAGGTCAGTCTACAGAGAAAGAAAAAGAATGGGCTAAACATACTAAAGATACACAGCAATGAGGATCAGAAACAGAGTCTGTGAGCCTTGTAAATCTTTTAATCCCTAGTTACCTTCCTATGACTGATTGTATCCCTGCCTTTGGGCTTATGATAATTCTTGTATTCACATATAAACCTTTTCTATTAATTTAAAGTAACTCTTCATTGTTTCTGCAACCCTAAATATTCTAAACACAGGTAAATAATCCATGATTAGAAAGGAGTTTAGAACAAGGCAAGAACATATGAGTAGATGCCATTGGTCACTGAAAACTCAGAGTCTGAGTTTGGGGTAGTCTTCAGACAAAAGATTCATATAAGAAGAGTAAGATATATTCCAGGTAGGGTAGGGTAAAAGCTAAACAAAAGCAACACATGAAAAATTTACAAATTTTAGCCAAGGTTTCAAATGTGTCAGAAGTCACTGTACTGGTGGTGGGAAATGCACACTGGTGATAGGATAGGTGTTGGAACATCATATGACTGAAACTCAATCATGTGCAACTTTATAACTATCTCACAATGACTCAATTTTTTAAAATTCAACAAAAATAAAATTAAATTAATAATTCAACAAAAATAGAATTCAATGTTTGTAAATAGATTAGGAACTTGTCTAAGGTTGTGCAAATTAGAATAGAAAGAGGAAACTCTAGTTTCACATTTTAGTGCTGAAATCAGAATAGCAAATGAAATCAGACCATTACATTCTAGCCCCATGACAAAGCAGCCCCAGATCTAACATGGCATTCCCTAGTCAGTTCAGTAAGTTTTGCTATCCCATTTCCTTATTTTATTGAATAAGTTGAATTTGAGCTATCAGACATGTGCTGTTTCCAAACCAGCAGCATCTTCTCCTTTCCTTTCGGGAGCTGTGCTTCAGTTTCTTTTAAGAAAAGCTCTCCTGCATTTGCACGCCTTCATCTCACAAGAGACCTCCAGTTGTGTTGCAAGCATCAATGTTTTGACAAGGTTTTTGTCACAATAAAGAGACCAAGAAGGCAGAGAGAGAGAGAGAAAGAGAGAGAGAGAGTTGTATCTCCTAACTCTACAAATAGAAAGCCAAACTTATAAAACTTCCATATAAAAAACTACATGAGGGAATTAAGGTGTTGACTAACCCTGTTGTGGTAATCATTTTGCTATGCATTTGTATAAAAAAAATTATCAAGTTCTACACCTTCAACATACATATGTATGTCAGTTCACTCAAAAAAACTGAAAAATATTTTCCTTCAAGTCTCTCTTTTCCCAGAACACAAGATGGAATCCATGGGATTGAATTTTGACTCTCCTATTTGCCAACTGTGCAAACTTGGGCAGGGGAATTAACGACTACCATGACTCATTCTTATCATCTGCAAAATGCTAATAACAACCATGCCTGCTTACTAGAGATGCTGTAAAGATTATATAATTTAAGCCTCACTAAGTCATTAGGACAATGTTAGTTCATAGAAAACTTTCAAGAACGTTACCCAGTAGCTTTTATTATGTTGAATATTTATTGTCCAGAAGTTTAGATTTTCATTGCACAGGAGCTGTGATTGCTTTGGCACATTTTCTCCACATTTCTCATAAACAAGTTTGCTAATAAAATAATTCCACATGTCTACTTAAGAGTACACCTATAATGAACTTATCCTGGTAGACCAAATTCCATGCTACAGTTAAACATAATCTCAGAATATCACTGGGATTATAAAAGGATTATTTGATGAATAAATTCTCCCTAATTTTTTTATAATCATAAATGATAAAGACCTTTGAGTCTACAACACATACTTTTGCTGACACTCATGCCTCTTTTTTAAATTTTTGTATTTTTTTAAAAAAAGTAACTGTTTTGGGGGGCTTGAGAGATAGCACAGGGGGTAGGGCGTTTTCCTTGCACGTGGCTGACCCGGGTTTGATTCCCAGCATCCCATATGGTCCCCCGGGCACCACCAGGAGTAATCCGTGAGTGCAAAGCCAGGAGTAACCCCTGATCATTGCAGGGTGTGACGCAAAAAAAAAAGTAACTGTTTTAAATATTATACAGCCCATGTTTTTGAGGTGCTTTTTCCCTATTACCCATCACTGATTATATCTGCCAAGTTTATATGCAGCCTCAGCTAGAGAAATACAGTTACTAGGGCCTTTTAAAAATAATAAGAAACAAAATCCATTGTCATTTAAGATAATTTTTTCAGGTGGAGACCTAATACTTGCCATTCTTTCAACAAAGTGATGACTATGTGATCCCAATCACTTTCAACAGAACAAAATTTCCATAATACTAAGAATTTAATATTTTGGGGGGGGTCACACTTGGCAATGCACAGGTGTTGCTCCTGGCTCTGCACTCAGGAATTACTCCTGGCGGTGCTCAGAGGACCATATGGGATGCAGTGATACTAAGAATCTGTGCTTGAAGCATTTGCTAGGTAATTTGATTTTCAATGGACTGACCATTGCAAAGAGCTACTCTAATGAACAAGTCAACCACATCATTTCCTGGGTCTCTAATTTCTCTCCTTATTAGGTGATCAGGGAGAGAAGGGCTTAGACCTTACATAGCACAGTGCACGGTTCCAGCTTCAGATATTCCAGTCCTAAGCTGTGAGCCATAAGGACAGCAATAGTAATGCTGCTGACCTAAACAGGATTTTTTTAATAATAAATATATAGTGATTGTTTGTGGTTGTACACATGCTTTGAATAAACACAAATGCTCTGAAACCACAATATGGATGGTTTCTCAACAGCCACAGAAATGTTTTGGCAAGATATGCCTCAGGGATAGGTTAATATAAGAAGTATCCATTAAAGTGGTATCATTTATATTTAATGACAGTTCTTTAATGACTAAATGCCCTCTTTAAAGGATCTTTTGGATAAATTCTACCTCGAGTTTAGTCCCAAGGAACATTTAGCACTTATCACAATTTTGTAAGATTTTTTTTATCTGACAAGGAAAACTTTGTAACTTTATTTTCCATCATGTAGGAAAGTGTTTTTCAATTTTGATATAGAAAGCTAGAGCCAAGATCGATGGAAAACTGCTAAATTAGCACATCCTAGGTGCCTGAGAATATCTATTCTTGTTGTTCCTTTTAAAGTGTGAGCTGTACTGTTATTTTAAACTGATTCTTCTACATTATATGGTATTTTCTATGAGCACTCACATTCTTTTGCAAGAAGAAGGATAAAAATTGAGGAGGCATGAGCACGGTATGACTGCAGGTCATACTGGAGATACTTTCAGGAATCTCTTTCATCTCCCAGACATGTTCTGATTTCATCTATATTGAGATATTTGGACAACTTGAAGACTACTCAGGTCAAGACTATTGACCCACAAAGTCCATCTTAGTTCGTAGCTCTCCACCAAGGACCCCTCTCCAGATTCCAGCCGGCTCCCCACTGGCAATGAGTAGGAAAGACCCAAGGCCAACTTGCTGAGGATAATTGGGTCAGGAGATTCTGGAGCCTTCCCTTGGAACATGATCTTCTTATAGTAAACTACACCAAAGCTGCTTTGCCATAAAGTTAAAAAGCACTTTTGTTCAACCACTATGCATCAGCTACACAAAATCAGGAGCAAAAACACAAATATAGACACAATTTCTCTAAACCATCAAAAGGCAAATGTTGACATTTCCAGAGCAGAGTACATTTTGGAATAAGAGCTTGGTAAGAAGCATAAAACTGGGCAAAGAGAGTGAGATAAGAGACAATGGGAGATTTACTCATATGTAAGACTCACTAACCAGATCACCAACCCAGATCTCAAATATTTGCCCTGAGGCTTACAAAACATGTAATCCATGGCACATCACTTAATCTTCCTTTGCATAATTCCCCCATGACATCAAGGTAATTGTAGACCCTGAATCACTGGACTGTGGTGATAAATCAAAAGAGTTAAGTGAAGCAGTTGTAATGGTTTCTGGCAGATATCCTGTGGTATGCAGGGATGAAGGAGTGACCCTTTTATTCTCTTTACAGGAAGCCCCAGCCACGAAAGAAAGATGGCAAACAGTCCAATTTATTGTCAACCAAACCCTCTGGTAAAACACCAAATGATATGTGCTAAGAGGACGAACACTGGAGAAAGATTGTTCTTACCTCCACAGACCATCTCCTTTGATCATATGTCTAAGAACCCCTCTAAAATCCCTTGTGCATTGACCCTGCATTTAATACTGAACTCTATTAAAATGTTTTTGATGCCATTACAATTAATTCAAAGCAGTTTAAGGAATTAAATAAGATCATTTAGTTTCTTTCACTGATTGCAAGTTTTTCACCATTTTCTCCAGAGATCCAACTTTTATTTAAAGCCTTTGTTAATCTAGTGGTTGGGTTCTTTTAGAATCCTTAATTTTACCTCAAATATTTTTAAGGGTACGTATCCTAGAATCCTCAAATATCATTTAGTGAAAATAAGAATTGGATAGAGAAAGTGAACACAAAAGGAAAGTGTTTCCACTTTCTAAATTTGCCCATGACTAGACAATTTTTTTTATAACATGGAAAAACTATGTGTGAGGGCAAAACACCATGGGACAGCATTTTGTGGACATCTAAATGGAGGACACGTATGGAGCACCCTGATATAGCTTGAAGAAAGAGCCAAGATTATAAATGTCTGAAAGTTAAGCTAGAGTTGTTAGAAATAAAAAACTCTCCAAGTCAAAGCAATTAATTGACAGATATGTGCATACATAAACAGATGATAGAAAATTTAGTAAATAAGTAATATGAATCTTTAAGTCCCAGATAACTTGCATGTCCATGTATATGTGGAGCGATAGCACAGCGGTTGGGCTTTTGCCTTTCACGAGGCCGACCAGAGTTCGATTCCTCCACCCCTCTCGGAGAGCCTGGCAAGCTACCAAAAGTATCAAGCCCGCACAGCAGAGCCTGGCAAGCTACCTGTGTGTATTTGATATGCCAAAAACAGTAACAATAAGTCTCTCAATGAGAGTTATTACTGGTGCCCGCTCGAACAAATCGATGAGCAATGGGATGACAGTGACAGTGAAAGTGACGACAGACCTGGGTTTGATTCCTCTGTTCCTCTCGGAGAGCCCGGCAAACTACTGAGGATATCACGCCCACATAGCAAAGCCTGGCAAGCTACCCGTGGCGTGTTCAATGTGCCAAAAACAGTAACAAATCTCACAGTGGAGATGTTACTGGTGCCCGCTCCAGCAAGTTGATGAACAATGGGAGGACAGTGCTACAATGATACAGTGCTACAGTCTTTCACTTAAACCACATCCTTTTTGTTTTGTTTTGTTTTTGGTGAAGAAAAATAGATTGTTTTTAAAGAACTTAAGAAACATTCAGAGAGAAAGAGAAAGAAAGAGAAAGAGGAAGAGAACGAAAAAGAGAAAGGGAAAGAGAAAGAGAAAGGGAAAGAGAAAGAGAGAGTCGTGTTCAAGGGAGAACACGTTTTCCAGAGTGGAAAAGGAAGAAATGACTTTTGAGAGAAAGTTATAAACAATTTCTCCAAATTTTCTTGGCCTGGGGAAAGCATTAGTTACTAAGTTCAAAAATTTTCAAGAGTGATAGTTCATTGGGTATCTAACACCTGGCATAACACAGTAATCAGACTGCCTTGTCCTGCCTAATGGATCAGGAAGGTGGGTGATGGGTCTACAAAGCATTCTCAGGTCAGCAGTGAAGAAAGAGGACAGCTAGCATTCAAGCCAAATTTCCTACTTTAACAATTTTGCTGACAACTGATACTAGATCCCTGCCTTGTCGAAAGATTATTCCTTTAACTTAATAGCAAGTCCAGGAAAAGATTTACCAGTCAATCCTTGCTTCTAGCCTTTTAAGTGGAATCGCAGAAGTGTAATGTTGGCAGACAAGCTTCAAGCGGTCAGTCTGTTTAGGCTTACCCTGCAGAAGAGGAAATACATGGAAAGAGGTGAGTTATGGTTGTTGGTGAGTTTGCTAAGGCTGCTTAAACTTCAAGAAAACAAGTGGGAATGAAAATACCCCAAAACCAGCGATGTCATGGTTATTTCAAATATAACACAGTCAGCCAAATCAATCAGGGTAAAAAAAAACTGGCTAAAAGCCATCCTCTAGTCAATCCTGGAAGAGAAAACTGTGGCAACATATGTTCCCTTAAAAATGGAAAATTGTAATTCATTTTCAAAATAATCATTTCTAGTGCCTGTCCCAACTTTTTATGCCTCTCTGAACTTCCTGCGTGTATTTACAGCGCAAAACTTTCCTCCTGTATATGTGTTCATGCTGTGTTTTATTTGCATTGCAGAATATCACTGTGGCCCTCCCAGTCCTTATAAATTAAGTTTATTTTGAGACAAGAGGAATGGAACAGAAGTAGTCCCTGCTGTGACTTAATGTTGTAAGAGTTTATTTCTTTGTTTATCTTGGGAAACTATATTGATGAGGCAGGCAGGAGAAGAAAGAGGAAAAGATAAAAAGCCTCCCCCACGCCAGGCCTGCTTCCACTGTCATTTTTTAAAAGCAAATGTATCCAAATAATCTCCTTCCAGATGTACTCAGATCAAATAGGGACACTGGAAAATTGAGAAGCAAGATTTCCATCTGCTCTATCAATTAAAAGGCAAAAAATGGAAAGACAGGAAAAATTGAAAACATGATCCTTGCCTGTGAGCACTGTGAGCAAATGAGTAATTCATGTGCTCCAGGAGTCAGATGAGCTGGGATCCATGAGCAATTGACAGCTGTAGCCATCCACAACACCTGTGTTCTCCAAGGCCTTCTCCAGAACTAATACCATGCCATGATGGTCCCATTCCCCTTTCCATGGACTATTATGTTTCCCTTTGGCCATCATGCACTCCTGTACATTTATTCAACCAGTAGTTGGGGTTCCTGCTAACTAGACCTTTGCGTATTATCTTACACTTTATCATGAACAAATGAAGTTGTTGTGGGCACCTCATTGTTGTCCTGAGCAGATTTTTAAGTCCCACTTTGTATTAAACTTCCCATCTGTCTGCTTTGACTTTCAAGCTAAATTGGAAGAATTTCAAAGACAGGACCCTCATTTTTCATAGCTCACATTTTCCATATTGGCTTCTAAAAAAGAGTCTTGTGTATTACATCTAAAAGTTGTAATAAAACTAGATGTGAGCTGACATTTTATTAACTGATAAGAAAAGATATTTTCAAGCCATGGGTGTAAGCTTAGTGGCTTCTCACATGCCATGCACATGTGCGACTCTGGGTATGATTCCCTGGCACCACAATAATCAAAATAAACAGAGCTTAGGATGTAGTTCAAGTGGCAAAGCTCTTGTCTCACATATGAGGCCCTGTTTTGATCTATGTAATGAAATAACTCACAGTCCCAGTGCTATCATGCACTCAAATTCTTGTGCTCAGACAGTCAAAATTGAGAGCAGAGGGCCAGAGATCAGATGACAGGATACAGCTGAAATTTTATTTGAGGAAAGGAAGGATCGGGAGGCTGAGGAATAGCCTTAAGCAGGATGCGTGGGAACAGTGAAAAACCTTTTATACTGTTACTAGGATCAGGGTGAGCACTCAGCATTGAGTTTAAGACACAGAAAATTGTAAAGTGGGGCTGGAGAGATAGCACAGCGGGTAGGGCATTTGCCTTGCACACGGCCGACCCGGGTTCGAATCCCAGCATCCCATATGGTCCCCTGAGCACCACCAGGAGTAATTCCTGAGTGTAGAACCAGGAGTAACCCCTGTGCATTGCCGGTGTGACCCAAAAATCAAAGAAAAAAAAAGAAAATTGTAAAGTAAAAAAGTTGGGGGAAGACTATGGTATTTAAGAAGATTATATTTTATTTTCAGAATGTATATCCTGGTTCCATTCTGGGGGATTTTCCTCTAAGACCATTATCTTTCTAATCTCACCCTATTTCCATACACTGTCCCTTTAACAGTGGTCCCTATATATGTGGCCCCCTCAACAATAAAAATCAATAATATAAAAGGGAAAGCAAACCTTCCTTTACTCATCCTTGTTTCTAAAGTCAGGATCATCACGTTGGATTAGATTGTTACTCTGAGAAGAATCATTTTGAGTTATTTCTCATTTGTTTAGGTATAGTCAATGCCTCTCATTCTGGAAGAATCATTCAATAAGATACCATTTGCCTGGTCAAGGGATAGAGACTCTGAAGTTCGATGTAGAAGTCACTTCATGTTTTCCTCTGGTGGATAGTTGCATCTGCTAATTTACCTTTGGCCTTGGTAACTTCTGACAGGAAAGGAGAGTGACACCCAGGGTCACACCTCTAGTGACTTCAA
The DNA here is from genome assembly GCF_027595985.1 of Sorex araneus. Taxonomy (NCBI): domain Eukaryota; kingdom Metazoa; phylum Chordata; class Mammalia; order Eulipotyphla; family Soricidae; genus Sorex; species Sorex araneus. The sequence continues at coordinate 176,054,680 of NC_073313.1, read as the reverse complement.
GTTACTCATCCATGAATTGAGGTAGCTACTGTCAGAAAAGGGTAATGGGGCTCTCTGAAGAAACATGCCATTACTGGGGACCATGATTTAGCTCAGGACTGACTCCTCAATGCAGAGGACATGATAAACTTTGGTGAACTTTAAAAAAAATGAAAGTCATGATTTACAAAGTTACTGATAGTTGTATTTTAGGGATATAATAATTCAAACCAATCCCTCCATCAGTGTCAACTTCCCTTCACCAGTGTTCCCAGATTCCCAACCCCCACTGCATCGCTGCTGTCAACTTGACAGATGCATTACAAAGTTTCAGTGGTTGAGGCTTAGACCTCAGCTTTCAGTTTCAGATCTTAGTTTTTCTTTTTCTTTTTTTTTCAGTTTCTCAGATATTTTTCAGTTTCAGGTCTTAGTTTTCAGTTCTGTTGAGTCTGTGTTTTGAGTATATGGTTATACCCCTGGCTCATATCACTGAAAAAACTGAAGTTCTAATGCCTGTTCACTATTAATTCTTATTCTCTTTTACCTTCCTTGATTCCTTTCCTTCTCTGTCTCTCTCCTCTCTAAACACTGGGTCAAAAGTGACCTAGGCATTCCCCTTTTATTACATTTCCTCATCCAGTGTGAAATAGAATTGCTTTATAATTTTGTGCTTGTGTGTTTGTTGCAATCAATACATTGATTTTATGTATTGATTTTATATACTACAGTACATTTCCTCATCCATTAGTCAATATTTCACAAACAAGTGAGGCCATACTATGTTTGTCTCTCTCTTCTCCCAGCTTACTTCACTCAACATGATATCTTCCAGTTCCAAACAAGTTGCAGCAAATTGCATAAATGATTTCATCATTCCTTTCAGCTTCATAGTAGACCATTGTGTATAAATACTGCATCTTCATAATCCATTCACCTGTCATTGGACACCTAGGATGATTTCATATCTTGGCTATTCTACTGAGTGCAGCAATGAATAATGCAGTGCATATGTCCTTTTGAGAGTGTTTCTGTGTCTTGTGAATAGATGCCCAAAAGTGGTATTGCTGAGCCATGTGACAGTTCACTTCTAAGTTTACTGAGAACTCTCCATACTGTTTTCCACAGGAGTTGTACCAAACAACATTCCCACCAGCAGTGAATGAGAGTTCCTTTTTCACCACATCCCCATCAACACAGATTGTTCCTACTATTTTTGATATGTGCCATTCTTACTGGTGTGAGATGGTATCTGATTATCATCTGATTTGGATTTTTCTGTGATAAGTGATGCTGAGAATTTTTCCATGTGCCTATTGTCCCTCTACCTGTCTTCCTCTGAAAAATGTCTAATCATTTTTAATATAGTTTTTAAATTTCTTTTTTTATTCGTCATATTTTATATATCTTGGATATCAAACCTTTATCTCATTGTTGACTGAGAATATTTTTTTCCATTCAGTTAGCTGTCTTTCGTTTTAGCATGTTGGGTTTTTTGCTTGTTATGTTTTTTAGCCATATGAAGCTCTTTAACTTTATGTAGTTCAGTTTGTTTATTTTTTATTTTGTTGCTTTTGCCAGAGATATCTGGTCATTGAGGGCTCTTTTGAATCCAAATCTTGAAGTGTTTGGCCTATATTTCCCTCAGTGTACTTTATAGTTTCTGGGTGTATCTCAAGGTCTTTGATCAAATTTGAATTGTCTTTTGTGTAAGGTGTAAGAAATGGATCTAACTTTAGTTTCTTATATGTAGTTATCCAATTTCCCAGAATTAGGTGAGCTTTTGTCTCAATGTGCTTTCCCCACCAGAGAAGAAACTAGTGGGAAATGACATATTCAGTGTGACATGAATTAAATTGTCCCTGAAACTCACCCAAATTTATATTGAGATGCTGAAGATAGAGCCTAATTCAATAGGACTGTGGGATTATGCTGTATGTAAATTAACTTTTCTATTGGTGAAACCTCCCAGTATATTATATTCTGTTTTATGACAGCAGCCCTAATAATACAGGCACCAATATTCTTATTTAGATGACAAAACTGAACTCAGGTTAAGTAATTTGCTCCAGAGTGTCAGTAACAGAGCCAAAATGCGACTCCAAATCTTCATTTTGCAAAACTAAAATTCTAATGGAAATCCACATTCTCTTTGATCCCCAATGTTACAGGAAATGGAATTAGATTAACTAGTCAGACAATGAGAAACATTCATACCTTTCTTATAGACTTAGGTGCCCTGTGATAATAAAAGGGGTATGTATAGTTCTCCTTGGGGCTAGAGAAATAGTAAAGCTGGGAAGACATTTGCCTTCCATGCAGCCAAACACACCTCTGTCCCCAAGCCCCACTAGGAATGACCCCACTAGTAATGACTCAGATTCAAGGCCTAATCGCCACCACCATAATTATTCTTTTTATTATTATTATTATTTTAATGGAATCACCGTGAGATACAGTTACAAAGCTTTCATGTTTGAGTTTCAATCAATGATCGAACACCATCCCTCCATCAGTGCACATTTTCCATCACATTTTTCACATTTTCCACATTTTCCACCGCCAGTATACATGTCCCCAGTATCCTCCGCACCCCATCTCAACCCTCCCCCTGCCTCTATGGCAATTTCCACCATACTGCTTCTCTACATTTAGGCAACCGTAATTATTCTTAAATAGGATTCTTTTCCCTTCATGGACTTCTGTTTGTTTGTTTGTTTGTTTGTTTGTTTGTTTGTCTTGAGGCCATACTCTCAAGTATGGTGCTCAGGACTAACTTCCTAGGCCTGGCTGTTTTCAGAGATCATTCCTGCTGGCGGCAGGAACCAGAAAAAGTGCCAGGAATGGAACCTGGGTCAAGCATGTGCAAGGCAAGCCCCCTGCCCCCTGTACTGTCATTCCAGCTTCACTTCATGGAGTTCTTAAAAATATATCAATTTATTAATTATCATTAAGCCAGAATATAAGTGAGAGTTGTTTTTCATTCGTCCTATAAGAAACCAAGGCATAACCCAGGTTAAACAATGTAGCCAAGTTCATACAGCTGCTCAGTGGCAAAGTCAGAACTTAAATGCCAATTGCTGTTTTTCCATTTCTGGCCTGGCATTCTTTCCCCGATGCCGGACTGTATCCCTTGGGCAGTGAAAATGTTTCAAGTCTCAGATTCCCAAATCTCTTTTCCACTTGCATCTTTTCTCAGGCTGCAAGTCTGTTGAAAAAGATTGGGATGAGGAGACAGTTTACATAAAAAAAAACCCTTGCTAGATGAAGTTATCCATTGCCCTGGCCATAAGGACATCTGCATTGTCTGGGGACTTGTTAGAAATGCAGACTCTTCAGCTCAGCCTGAAGGTATTGAATCTGAATCTGCCTTTCAATGCACTATTGATTTGTGCGCACACAAGGCTTGAGATCTTCTGCCACTGATGTTCCCACCAGGAGAGCCATCAACAGGTAGATGTCCTTGGTGGGTTTTGTGAGAGTTCAAGGACTTCTTAAGCACTTGACTAGTTAGTTTATTTATTGACTTGGTGAGTATTACTGGGACTTACACACAACAAAAATGTGAAGGCAAAAGCATGTGCCTTAGACTTGGACCTGTTACAAACTTCAGCAATATACACTGGGCCGTGCTCAAATAGGAGCTATGCACCTGGCAATCTCTCCCACACCAGAACCCCAGTGGCGAGGACACCCACCTAAAGATACATATGCATGGATTTCCTGCCCAGAAATAGGGTACTGACTAATAAGTGCCGTTGCCTTACTCCATGCTTTCTGATGCTGAGGGACTCAATCTTCCGAACGCACAAATTCAATTCTGGTTGGCATTAACCGGAAAAGTGACTCAATTACAGATTCTGCTGCCTGAATTGATTTCATGGAGGTCTGTCACCTTGTCGGTGGGCAGGTGGTAGGCTGAATTAGACTCAGCATCCTCCTCCCACCCCAAGTCGCCTTGCCAGCTCTCGTGCCAGAGGAAGTCTGAGTCAAACCCTATTTTTGATTTTTTTATAAATTGTCTCCACAAGATGGTGTTCAGGATATCACATGCAGAATGTTTTAAAGAACTGCCTGCTAAAATATGTCTGATAAAGCAAAACATATTGACATGTGGATTTCCTCTCTGAAAGAAGGAATAAACTAATATGAAGTTTTCCATCATCCTTCATCATCTATCCTAACACCACCCTATAATTCAATGGGTTGAATATTCTTCCCCCAAATTCAAATGCATTGGGAACTCTGGCAAGTGACCTTTCTTAGAAAGATGATCTTTTCATATGCAATTGGGTTATATCATCCATTGGCTGGTGTCCTCTGTAAGAAGCAGAACCTCTGTAGAGACTGGTGAAAAAGACAAGTGAAGACAGAGGCACAATTTGGAGTGTTGCAGCTACAAGACAAGAAACTTCAAAAATAGCTGGCTAGTTTTGCTCCTGGAAAATGCATGGGAAAATTCTCCCCTAGATTCTCCAGAAGAAAATACCTCGATATCAATTAGACTGGTAGATTCCAGCACTATAAAGAAAAAAAGGCTTATTTCTGTTGTTTGAAGACATTGAACCTGTGGTATTTTGTTTCAGAAAACCCTCAAAATGAACATAATATCTAATTACTAATGTGGCTGGCACTATATTGAGATCATGTCAAGTGATGACATTGCTCTAAGCACTTGCCATGTATTTTCCCATTAGTCTTCAAAGCAACAGCTAGTCCCATTCCACACAAAAATTACCTAGTCAACCTTATATATGTAGCTGGCTAATGGCCAGGCTTGTTCTAACCTGGTCACATGCTTCAGCAACTACCTGAATTCTCTAAGCATGTGCCCTCGGTGTTGGAGGTGAAGAAAGAAGAACATTTGTGCAAGAATTGACATGAACACACAAAGTCCTGCACACCTTTCTGACACCACCCCACTGACAGGGAGAAATGGTACCAATGGCAGGACCCCGCAGGAGTTAGTTTGTCCTTCAAGAGCTAAGTGGCTCTGGAGCAGAAGTTTAGAGCTAAGTGGCTCTGGAGCAGAAGTTTCTAATGTTTGAGTTCTGGGGCAATGGAATTTTTAATAAGTTCTTCCAACAAAAGAGCCAGGGATGCTAACCTAAGATTTTAACAAGACCCCAGAATCTCTTTGCTCAATAAGCCTGGGGGGATCAGCAGGACCAAAGCTTCAAAGAGAATCGGGAGTACAAGTAGACAACCTGGTTCAACATAATTGGAAGGAGAGCACCAAAGAAAGGGAGGTCCTGCTGAGCTCAGATATTTCATTCTCTGAATAGACTTTTCTGAGGTCTCATGTCATTTATTATGAATTATTTCTAAAAGTACTGTGCTAAGACATATCTGGGGTTGCTGGAAAAGGTGGGCTGGCTCTCTGGTATTTTAAAATAACCACTTTCAAAGGGGGTGCTTCTACCAAGTCAGAAACTAGAAAAAGCTGGAAATCCAGGTGATGGAAGACAGTTCTTACTGTAAATACAGGGTCCGAGCCTTCAAGACATACAACATAAGGACTGTTTCTGACATGTGAAGTCTGCACCAGCAGGACTTCTCACTCTCGTTACTTGATGTCTTCTGGATAAGTCATTGTTACAGTGAGGGTGGGGTCTGTCCTCTTCCTTGTTTAGCAACGTCCCCTAGAGAGACAGTCATCACTGACCCTTGTTGAAACAGGTTGAAATGAGCAGGGGTACAAAGGTTCACCTCACTCTATTAAGAATTAATATTCTCGGGGCTGGAGCAATAGCACAGCGGGTAGGGCTGCCTTGCACGCAGCCGACCCGGGTGCAATTCCCAGCATCCCATATGGTCCCCTGAGCACCGCCAGGAGTAATTCCTGAGTGCAGAGCCAGAAATAACCCCTGTGCATTGCCAGGTGTGACCCAAAAAGCAAAAAAAAAAAAAAAAGAAGAAGAAGAAGAAGAAGAAGAAGAAGAAGAAGAAGAAGAAGAAGAAGAAGAAGAAGAAGAAGAAGAAGAAGAAGAAGAAGAAGAAGAAGAAGAAGAAGAAGAAGAAGAAGAAGAAGAAGAAGAAGAAGAAGAAGAAGAAGAAGAAGAAGAAGAAGAAGAAGAAGAAGAAGAAGAAGAAGAAGAAGAAGAAGAAGAAAGAATGAATATTCTCTTACAGAAAAAGGCCACTATAAACTTGGCAAAAACTTCATGACTACAAGGTTTGTCAAGTAACTAAATGTAAGGACAGGATAAACCTCCCTTTTATATAGCTCTGTTTGCATGCCTTGACCAGTTTGGGTCACCTACTCTCAAATTTACCCTGTTCCTCTCTTCCTTTCTTAACTTCTTCAGCACAAATATCCTTTTTCCTATTACTAACCTTTTCTATCTTCTTTCCTGACTCATATCCTACTAAAATTTTGGCGTTCCACTGAATTTTAGCCTTACATTCTGTTCTATTTTTCTTGGCTATGTGTCATCTCTTCCTCAACAAACATAATAAAGGAGTAGTAGATGACCAATTGCAACAGATACTGAGAAGTGAGCTACAGAACTGCATTTGCCAAGAGGTAATTTGGGGGCCTGGGGTAGGGGAGCATTGAGGCATTGGTGAAGGAACAATGGCACTGTGGTGGAGGACGTAATGTTGGAATATTGTTTTCCTAAAACTCTGGCAGTAATAGTACTATACATCATGGGTTCCTAAATAAAAATTGGAAATAAAGCATAAAAAGGAAAAGGGCACACCTCTCCCATAACCTAATTTCTTACCTACACATTGATGCCTAACTTCTAAATTTATTATCTTTAGTCCTAAGCTTTAATTAAACAGTATTAACCTTTTTTTAAATTAAAGTACCAATTAAAAAGTTGGGACTATTCCAGTACTCTCATCTAGACACCTATACATTTTTCATAGATATCTCAAAAATCAAACTGTTGAAGATGCAAAATATTTATTAAAATTCCAGGTAGCTTTGGTCTCACATTGCCACTCAGCCATGAAATTTCTTTTCTGTCAGCTCTCATAATTAACTAGTGCCAGAAACTTGTAGATTCTACTTGTGGCTGTTTTCTCAAGTCTAAACTCTCCTTTTCACTCTGGCTGCAGCTGCCCTAGTTCAGTCTCTCCTTTGAGATGTAGATCTGACCTCTCCCCCATGTTCCCCAGTGCTGCTAAGCATCATTTCAAAGCAGACTGAGAATTCTGTATTTTTACTGCAATGATAAGTGCTATAATCCGTCTAGTAACCCAAACCAGAAACCTGACCCTCATCACTGACTCCTCAAATACCCCATTGAGCCAGCCAGCCCAAGTGATTGTCATTCTGCTTAAACTCTTTCATTCCTCTCATTCTACTTTTGTTCTCATATTTTCCATGAGCTATTCAATGAATCTGTACTGAGTAACAAACCTATCACTAAATGATGAGAGCGTGGCTGCACATATATGAGCAATCTAAGTGTAAGGACAGGATAAACCTCCCATTTAATATGTCTCCTTTTACATACATTCGCCTGTTTAGGTCAAGCTCAAAGAAACTCAACAGTCAAACTCAAAGAAACTAACAGTTAAGTTGTGGCTAGCAGGAGCTACAGAGGGAGAAACGAGGAGTTTTTGTTTATCAGGTGTGAAGTTTTAGTTTTGCAAAATAAGTGTTTCATGGCAGTACATATACACTTAACACTACTGAACACTTCTCTTTTCTCTTTTATGATTTATTAACATTTTATTAATATTGTGCTAAGTTGTTTAACTGGCAGGATAAATAAAATCAATTTAGAATGCTCCCTGTTTACAAACAGATACTTTAAGCACTATAAGCAAATATTAAGACCATAGGAGAGTAAACAAAGGTAAAAACACTACAACAGTCTCTAAATAGCATCTTTCAAAAATTTTTTAATTAAAGAATCATGACTTATAAAGTTACTGATAGTTGAGTTTTAGGCATATGATATTTGAACACCAATCCACCACCAGTGTCAACTTCCATCCACCAGTGTTTCAAACTCCATCCCCTTTACCCTCACCACCCCACCTGTCACCTTGACAGGAATATGGGGTCACTCATGTGGTGCTCAGACCTTGTGGTACTCAACCTGGTGGCTTGTGGACCACCTGGGCCACACCCAGCAGTGCTTGGAACGGGAGGGGCATGTAATGCCAGGAATCCTACTCAGGACATCACACAGAAGCCTCTACCACCTAAATCCTATCCCCAGTTCCCCTGCATTGTACTCTTAAAAAGGGTGATCACCCTGGACAGGAACTGAGCATTGAAAGTAGGTAAAGGGTCATACATGATAATCTTTCGGTACGCAAACCATAATGCCCCAAAGACATAGGGGGGTGGAGGGAGTGCGTACTGTAGAAGGCGGTGTGGAGGGTGGAGGTGAAACTGGGGACACTGGTGGTGGGAAATGTACTCTGGTGAAGGGACAGGTGTTGGAACATTAGATGACTGAAACCCCATCATGAACAACTGTGTCACTGTGTATCTCACTGTGATTCAATTAAAAGTAAATTTTAAAAGGTTGAAGAAGGTCAATCTTATATGCCGCAATTTTTACCATCATTATAATTTTAACTAAAACTTTTAACTAAAAATCATTGCTTTATATATCAACCTTTCTAGTTCTCTTTTCTCCTGACCCTTACACAATCTATCTACTCAAAACACCTACCTCCTCCACTAACTCTGCTCCAGGCAAAAGGCCTCCGATCCTCTGCGGTGATGCTTCTGTCTCCCTCTTTGTGTGCATACAGCCTCTGGACAAAACCTCTCAGGGCACTCATACTAAGAAGTCATTATTCTTTTTCCATGTCGGTGCACCCTAAGAAGCTGTCAAGCCCTTCTATCCAGGGACTTCATTCTCATCTTTGTATCCTCTGTATCTCCATATCTCCGGGGAAGACTAATGTGCACAGCTCATTTGTCAAGACTTTCATCAGAGCCTAGTGTTCTGCCTCTGAGGACTTAGTTGAATTGTATTTTCTCCATTTTATTCCACCTGAGATGGATGGTTTTTCCTTTTTTTCCCCTAAATCTGACTTTTCTGAATCCACTTTTAATAGTCTTCTCTCCTAAATAAAAACCAGCAGCCAGTGGGATTATTTATAGGCAGTTTGAGGGATAATCTTTAAATCCACTAATCTGACAGAACAGAGGCCAGATCATTTCTCCACCTTCTCGTTTTGTAAAATGTGGATTTTATTATTATTCAATTCTGGTGAAGCCAACACATCAGGAGAGAACTGCCATGGAAAAGACTTTTTGCAAGTCAGATGAAAGTGGATTAAAAACCTCAATATCAGACATGAATCTATAAGGTTCATAGAAGAAAATGTAGGCAGAACTCTCCATGACATTAAAGCTAAAAACATCTTTAAGGACGAAATAGCACTGACCATGCAAGTGGAAGCAAACATAAACAAATGGGACTACAACAAACTAAGAAGCTTCTGCACTTTGAAACAAACAGTGACCAAAATACAGAAAGAGCCCACAGAATGGGAAAGAATATTTACCCAATACCCATCTGATAAGGGATTAATATCCAGGATATACAAGATACTTGTAGAACTGTATAAGGAAAAAAAACTCCAACCCCATCAAAAAATGGGGAGAAGAAATGAACAGAACTTTCCTCAAAAAAGAAATGCAAATGGCCAAAAGGCATATGAAAAAATGCTCCACATCACTAGTCATCAGGGAGATGCAAATCAAAACAACAATGAGATATAATCTCACACCACAAAAGGGACTGGCACACATTCAAAAGAACAAAAGCAACCAATGCTGGCGTGGATGTGGGGAAAAAGGGACACTCCTTCACTGCTGGTGGGAATGCCAACTGGTCCAGCCTTTCTGGAAAACAATATGGACAGTCCTTCAAAAACTAGAAATTGAGCTTCCATATGACCCCGCAATACCACTTCTGAGAATATATCCCGAGGATGCAAAAGAGCACAGTAGAAATGACATCTGTACCTATATATTCATTGCAGCCCTGTTCACAATAGCCAAAATATGGAAACAACCAGAGTGCCCTAAAACAGATGACTGGTTAAAGAAACTTTGGTACATCTACACAGTGGAATACTATGCAGCTGTTAGGAGAGATGAAGTCATGAAATTTGCTTATAAATGGATAAACATGGAGAGCATCATGCTAAGTGAAATGAGTCAGAAAGAGAGGGACAGACATAGAGGGACTGCACTCATTTGTGGAGTGTAGGGTAGCATCACATGAGGTTGATACTCAAGGACTGTAGATACAAGGGCCAGGGGGATTGCCCCATAGCTGGAAGACTGCTTCATGAGTGGAGGGGAGAAGGCAGATGGAATAAAGAAGGGATCACTAAGAAAATGATGGCTGGAGGAACCAGTTGGGATGGGAGATGCATGCCGAAAGTAGATAATGGAAAAAACATGATGACCTCTCAGTGTCTGTGTTGCAAGCCATAATGCCCAAAAGCAGAGAGAGAGTATGGGGAATATTATCTGCCTTAGAGGCAGGGGGAGGGTGGTAAATGGGGGTATACCCAGGATATTGGTGGTGGGAATGTGCACTGGTAGAGGGATGGGTGTTTGATCATTGTGAGATTGTAATCCAAACATGAAAGCTTGTAACTATCTCATGGTGATTCAATAAAATTTTTTTTTAAAAAAAAAAGAAACAGAAATATCCAGAGATGAATAAAACAAAACAAAACAAAACAAAACAAAAAAGACTTTTTGCTGCTCTGGGGGGAACCTGTCATTCTACCACACCCTGCAGGGCCACAAAAGGAAGAACCAGGTCAATCACAGATTCAAGGGAGGCCAGGGAGACTAAAGGTGAAAGATTTTATTATGCCAACACTTTATTTAGCAGAAGGAATGGGTGGACATTCTGGTTTGAACACTTTTAGTTCATGTGGGTCTGACCCTGGTCGCCTATTTGACTCTCTGGTGATCTTGGACAAGAGTGACCCAATGTGTAAGAGTCCATAAAAGGTCACTCTGGGGAGAAGGATGGGGTTTGTATTTGTTGATTTGTATGTGAAAGGTACAGACTGTTTGTTGGCTATTTCCAGGAACTGGTGAAAGACAATAATACTCTGAGAGAGGAACCATTCCCCGATAGGAAGTGCCCAAGAGGCACCAGAAGATAACAAAAGATAAAGATATAAAAAAATCAATCACTTTCCAGCATGGGGATTATGCTATGTGGGATAGAGAATGTTGTCTGGCACAAGCCGCATATGAACAAAGATAGAGAGAGCTCAGCATAGGATAGTGAGTTTTTCAGAGGCTCAACACTGAGGACCCCAAGTCAGAAGAAAAAGACTTGGAGCCCTTTTCGCTGAGAGGGTCTCTCTTTTATCTTTTAAAGGTGGACTTTTACAATCTACGTACATTCTTTTTTTCTTTTTTTTTTTTTAATTGAATCACCATGTGGAAAGTTACATAGTTCTCAAGGTTATGTCAGTTATACAATACTCAAACACCCTTCCCTTCACCAGTGCATTATTCCAACCACCCCAGTATGCCTCCCACCTCCCGCCCCCACCCATCCCCCCAGTTACCCCCCTTGTAAGTGATAAGTTTCATTTTGATTACTCTCTATCTTGATTACATTCCATGTTTCAACTCATAACTCACTATTGTTGCTGGAGTTACCCCCCCCCAAAAAAAAAGGCAGTCCTACTGCCAAGGAAGCATTTGATAGTTTTCCATTGCTGAGAATGTAGAGATATTAAGTCCCGCTGTTTGTTACATAACTTTTCTTCATTCATTTTTCTTGTTCCCCCTCCTTCCCGCGCTACCAAGTTTATGCCTGCTTAGTAATCTTCATAATATGATTGTCGCCACGCTGTCTGACAAAGGGAGAAGAAACCTAGAAAGATGGTTATTTCCCGTCATCAGCCTGCGTGGGGCTATAGCTTAGTTGATAGTCTAGCAGCATGTCTGCAAGCAGTTTCTGGAACCAATAGTAGTGCGCTGGTATCGGCCCCGGTTCCACCAGCGTCCCGCTGTTCCATGTACATAATTTCTTTTTTTTTTTCCTCATATCCCATTCCCACACCACCAGGTTCGTGTATGCTTAATGGACATCATAATATGGCTTACGCCACGCCACATTTCTTTCCGAGAAAGAAATATTTCTTCCCCTCAGCTGGCGTGGGGTTGTAGCTTAGTTCAGTCTAGAGAGATGGCTACCACTATGATTACCTTCAATATTTCAACAAAAGACTTACTATTCTTGTTAGGGTTATCCTCCCAAAGTCCAACCCCTTACAAAGGAACCATTTCATATTGCTGATGATTAGATGACATTAGGTTGCGCAGCCGCAGCAGCGGCCGCACGGTTTTGAATTTCTGTATAAAGTCCAGGGAAAATTCTGCCGAAATTCTATCACAACAATCTTTTACCCTTTTATGGTACTCATAAGATGGGAAATCCTAGAGAAATACCGGGCCCCCGCTGGGGCAGCCTGGCGGAAACGCTCAGTTCACGTTCTGGAGGAATTTCAGTGGGCTGCTGGTGTCCAAAGTAGCTCTTTTGGGCTCCTTGGTCATGCTGGAGCGGCGGCAGCGGCGAGTGGGGAGTCCACGTGGTTCCACTGTGCTTAAGTGTCGGCGGTAGGCGGAGACCGGTGCTTCTATGTACATTCTTACCAGTGAAACAGGGGGTACAGAGGTAAGACGTAAAAGAAAAACAATCAATGCATCGTTCCCACATGGTACAGCCTTCAGGTGCTCAAAAGGAAGACGATGTCAGTCTGTCTTGCCCATTTTTGGTGCGGCCTTCAGGTACCATCTCCCATGCATTCCCATAAATCTGTCGGGGCCAGTGTGCTCCTATAATCTGGTGGACAGGTGGGCCCTTAATTCAATTGATTGGGGGGGTCATAAAAGGAATGCTTCTCCCTCCCTTGTCTTGTTTAACTTAGCTCAGTTTCAGTTTCCCTGTCCTCATCACATTTTTCTTAATTTTCATTACAGTTTCATAATTCTTATTACATGCAGCATCTTGTTTTTTTTTTAGTTTTATTGAATCACAATGAAATAGACACAAGCTTTTATGTTTGGGTTACAATCACACAATGATCAAACACCCATCCCTCCACCAGTGCACATTCCCCACCACCAATATCCCCAGTATATCCCCAATTTTCCACCCTCCCCCTGCCTCCATGGCAGACAATATTCCCAGACTCTCTCTCTACTTCTGAGCATTATAGCTTGCAACACAGACACTGAGAGGTCATCATGCTTGGTCCATTATCTACATGCAGCATCTTATTTGTCACTACAGAGAACAGTTTCAAGAAAAGCAAAGGAGGAGGAAGGAGAGGGTAACGCAGTAGCTAGTATGGTGGCTGATTGCAGAACCACCTTGAATCTTACAAAGTTGATGAAAAAAAAGTGTCTCCCAGCTATGGATTAGAAATATCCACTCATTTTCTGAGAAGTCAGGTCCTAAACCATTTACTCTAAAATTCTTTTTATGTGCAGCGATAAATATACATTTTTCCCAGGGAGAATATTTATGAAAACTTTTCTGGGAAATGTCTTTTCACTAAATATAGGGTCTCTGGAGACAGCTCAGGAAAGCAGCCCCCCAAATGTGCTGTCAATTGTGACCTGGCAGTCTGAATTACCATATTTTTATATTGTAACTCACTTCCTTTAATGATATATATATTCTACTAATGGTGTGAAAGAGATGGAAACTGGCAGCTTTAATGGCGTGTGATGTATGTGTTCCCTAACTATTAAATGTGAGGTTTCGCTCAAGACAAGAGGAAGCTTCGGCTGGCCTTCATCTGGGGCACTGGCTCCAGTGTGACACTCAGCGCAGGGGACGTTGGTGGTGACATGGAATGCGATCCTGTTTCTTAGTGCGCATTAAAGATGACCGACTTTGACAGTTGGTAACTTCTGAACCTTTTAAGTGCCTCTTTCTTTCTCCAGATGGCCTCCAGCCCCCTCCCACCGCGCCCCTCTTTGCCTGCTCTCCTTTTTTTCTCTCTCTTTTCCTGGAGCTCTAGCCACAGCCTTCCTGGAACTGATTGTCAATTCAAATGACTGGACCATGGGGGTCATCATGCTGACGGAGAGGTGTGAGTGCAAATGTCTGCATTTTGGAGACTAAACATTTCAAATGAAGTTAAGGCAGAGTTTATAGAACAAGACACTCTGGTGTTGCATTATCTGGGTGTCAGAGGGGACTACTATATAACAGCAATGAAATTGTCTTCATTATTATCTGTATCTTCTTTCCTGTTGTTCCCACACTCCAGGCATTTCCCAAGGGAAAATGCGAAGTGAGGGCAAAGGGTGTTTGTTACCCTGTGGATTTGAATCTGTTCTTTCTCTTTGACTTAATTTCATGCGGCCCAGTTCTCCCTATGGTCACACTGCCCTTCTAGAGATCAGGACAGTGTGTGTTCTCAGCCATTCGTATTTTAGTCTCATATTCTTCTTTAGCAAGCAGTGTGGGGCTTTGCTTATGACTGCAGAGTAAAGTATTTAGGTTTCTGTTCTTAGAAATTGCAGGTGCGTTCGTGTAGGTAGAGTAGGCAGTGACCCATTTCTGGATCTTTGATATCCAGTCACAGTGGCAGCCTTTGGTCTCCTTTGGCTCCCAGAGAAGCAACAGTACCTTCTCCCTGTTTGGCAGAGCACTGAGAAATGGCCCTGTAGTACTGTAGTACTGTCACCCTGTTGTTCATCAATTTGCTCAGGTGGGCACCAGTAAAGTCTCCCTTGTGAGACTTGTTACTGTTTCTGACATATGGAATACGCCATGGGTAGCTTGCCAGTCTCTGCCATGCGGGCGGGATAGTCTCGGTAGCTTGACGGACTTTCTGAGAGAGAGAGACGGAGGAATCGAACCCGGATCAGCCGCATGCAAGGCAAACACCCTACCTGCTGTGCTATCGCTCCAGGTCCCTAGCTTACAAAATTGATAAACTCCAACAGTCTATTTCAAAGACACTTCCTATCCCTCTATGTTAGCCGCTAACAAAGGCTTGGGTTGTGCTTGTGCATGAGCCCCAGGAATTCCAGCTTAGACACATCCTCTGTTATCTTCTCTTCTATCAATTCTGTTCTCTTCCTCCTCTTTCTCTCTCTTGAGATCTGCAAGAATTCCTTCCCCAACCTTGTCAAAGTACTATTTAATCTTTAGCTTCTAAACATCAAACCTACCCAAAAAAAGTCAAGAAGGAAAATATACAGATAATTTATAAAAAACAGAAAAAATAAAGAAGCTAAAAGGATGTTTCAGTAATAACTGACTGCTCAAGAATTGACCAAAAGATTTTCAACCATGAGACTGATTCAGTATCTGCCCAGACCCTCTTTGTGTGTGTGTGTGTGTGTGTGTGTGTGTGTGTGTGTGTGTGTGTGTGTGTGGGTGTGTGTGTGTGTGTTGGGGATTGAACTTAGGTCTCACATATGTAAGATATGTGCTTTAAAGACAGTCCCTGATCTTGGCTTTTAAAGTAAACATGGAGACATTCAGACAGAATTACAGTAGATTAATGAATATTTTTTTAATTTTGACAAATGGAAAAATACATAGTGCAAGCTAAATGTTATACAAATATTAAATATCCCAAGATGATGTTCTTTGAGTTAATTTATTGTTGTTGTTTTTGTTGTTCTCAGGACCAGAGGGCCTTCTCAGTATTCTCACCAGGTTTGTCAGTGGTTCTGTGTGAGGGACAGAGAATGCAACACTGCTCAGACTCTGAGGGATCATGGATTACCTTAACCATCAGAGCAGTGCTCTGGGAACACCAGGGCTGCACCCAGTGATGCTCAGGAGACCGTGCAATGCAGGGGACTGAACTGCTGCATGCAAAGCATGAACCCTAAACCCTGTCCTATCATTCTGGCCCTTCGAAAATTACTGGCACACTTTAATGCAGTCTCACCCCATTCTCAAAAAAAATTTCAAAAAAGAAATTCTCATATTCTTCAAACAGTGCAAGTTAATTTTTAAGTTCATTTACAAAAAACACACATAACAAAGAAAAAACAGAAAAATAATGTGATTCATTTGTATGGAATTAAGCCTGAAATTAAAACTATTCTTATTTTTACTGTTATAAAATAAGAATTTAGATACAATAAAAAGATGTCATAAATCAATGGAGACAGAGATAGGAATATTGAATGATATTGGTTTTACTGATTTCCATTAGGGGAGAAATCTCTTGAGCCAAGTAAACGTAATAAACAAACTTAAAATAAATTAAGAAGTTAAATGTAAAACTCCAACAATGAAATATATAGACATTAGCATAATTGACAACTTAGTACATCTGGGAAGTTTTGAGGGGAAACTTTCTAAGCACAAATGTAATAAAAAAAAAACAGAGAACAATCAACATATTTTATAGGAAAACACTAACAAAAACACCGATGATGCAGGGAGGATTATTAAAATTAAAAAGAAAAAATGTAGATTGGGCAAAAATATAGGAATTGCTGATATTAATATTACATAAAAGTTCATGCAATTTGGAAGAAATATACTGAGTTCCAAAAAATAAATAAGGAAGGCAGTAAAATAATACAATTCATAGCCAGAGGGATAATACAAGGGTTAAGGTGATTGACTTACATGCAGCCATACTCAGTTCCATCCCAGGCATCATATATGGTTCCTTGAGCACCACCAGGAGTGATTTCTGCGTATAGAGCCAAGAATAAGCTCTGAGCACTATAGCTGTGTCCCAACACTGCTGAAATACTTGAATAAAAGCCACAAAAATACATAAAGCGACAAAAGACAGTGTAGTTCCTAAACATAAAAGATAACATAACCAATTATAAAAATATTGCAATTATTTTAAATTTAGGTACATATTTTACATATTGAGTTAACAAAATATCATCACTGTATCACTGAATCACTGTCATCTCGTTGTTCATCAATTTAGTTGAGTGGGCTCCAGTAACATCTCCATTTGTCCCAGCCCTGAGATTTTAGCAGCCTCTCCTTACTTGTCTTTCCAATGATTGGAGGCTCTTTTCAGGTTCAGGGGAATGAGACCCTACCTACAGTAGGTAGGGTCCTTGCCTTGCTTGTGGCCCACTGTGGTTCTAGCCCAGCACCACACAATGTCCCATTCCACGAGCCCCACCATCAGTGATTGATCCCAGAGTACAAGGCCAGGAACAAGCCATTAAAACTTCTAGGTGTGGCCCCCAAACCAAATAAAATTAAATACTTTTGGAAAGCTTATTGGCAGTTTACTTCTAGGATCATATAAAGGATTATATTGTTCTTGGCAATCCTACTCTCATACAAAAAAAAGGCAAAAGCTTTATACACAAAGATGTTTACTGCAATATTATTTCAGTAGCAAAACTCACAAGTCCATAAACATCCAGTAATAAAAGAATAGCCAAACTGGCTATGGAACTGTCACAATTTTAAAATATCTCTGAAAATTCTTACCACCCCACCCCCCTCCATGAGACATATACTTTCCTCTTGAATCTGGGTTGACCTTGATTATTGATTAACTAACAAGGAGAAGTTGAAATGGCACTATCATAGATGTCATTGATCATTCTATGCAACTATCATAGAGATCATTGCAGCTTCTGCTTTGGTTTCTAGAGTTCTCCTGCTAGAGTCCTGAGTCACCATGAAAGAAGTGATAGCATCCTGGGGCTGAGGAGGTTTTAGCTAGTACCAACTGGAAGTGTCCACACGAGAATGGGAGATTCCAGGAAGAGAAATGTGGGGAATCAGCCTGCAGCTGCCCTCGTCCTCTCTGTCCCAGATCTAGCAATATAGCAATATAGGAAATAACGGCTTGGTTCTGAGCCTCCTAGATAAGCACTTCCAGACCCTGACATACTGAAACCATGAGATAAAGTATTTGTACATAAGTAATTGTTTTGGGGTCCCTAATTTTGAGTGATTCATGTCCTGGAAATGGAAGCCTAAAATAGAAATATCTATGAGAATATAAGCATTTATTATAAAACTTGAATTAAAAGACTGCTGAAACACAGGTTCTTTTACATAATATTTAATTTTTAAATACTGAGAACATTACAATATCAAAGGTACTAGAATGAGTAATACAATGCAAAGTTTTATGTTAGGCTGATAACATTAGGATGGCATTTTTGTGCTAATGTTAAATTAAAATATAGTTATGATTGTCTGACTAATTAATAATGACTCTCAAGAAAAGAAAAACCTGAGTTTCATTTTTTTAAAAATGTAGGAGTACTGCTATTTATTCAGCCATTGATTAAGCTGATTGAATTGGGCATGAACTCCACATTACTTTTTTTATTCTATGCTGAATGTTAACTTTATTATTTTATTATTATTTTTCCCCTTTTCTTTTGATTCACCATGAGATATAGTTACAAAGTTTTCAAGTTTGAGCTTTGATCATATAATCATCAAACACCCAGTGCACACTTTCCACAACCAAAATCCCCCAGTAACCCCACCGCCACCCCCGTTCCAACCCTTCCTCTGCCTGTGTAGCAGACAATTTCCCCCATACTCTCTGTCTACTTTGGTTACATTCAATATTTCGACACCAGTCTCACCATCACTCAAAACTGCCAAAAAGGCAATGCTGACGATTTGTTTTGTATTGCTTGTTATGGATAGAATATATGTCCAGGAAATTCTGTGTAATTCTCTTCCAGGAGCTTTAGTTTATTGTCTCTGGGTCTTGGCCATTGATGAGATTACATGGCACCAGGGGCAGTTTGTAGTTGTGACTGCCAAGATTCAGGAAAACTGGGGACCTGGGGGAAGGAGACCCAATCCCAATCCAAGCAGGCATATCTGGGTTTTCCTGCCAGTCTGCTCTCTGGTGAGGTTCATCCCGTCTTGAATGAGACTCATCCGAGGGTGAGGAGAGTGGCCTTGCACATGACAGCTGTAAGGTTCTGGAGGTTTTCGGCTGCGGGGGTTCTGCTTGGGGCAGGGAGGGAAACTCTAGCCACCCTCCTCCGAGGTGCCCCTGTGAAAACACCCTAGTGTGGGATCAGGGCATTCTGAAGCACTCTCTTCTGGGAGCTTTAATTTATAGTCTCTGGGTCTTGGCCATTGATGAGATTACATGGCACCAGAAGCAGTTTGTGGGTGTGACTGCCAAGCTACTGGAAAACCGGGGACCTGGGGGGAGGAGGCCCAGACCTGATCCAAGCAGACTTGGAGATCTCAGTCACGGGTTCCCACAAATCTGGGTTTTCCTGCCCGTCTCCTCTCTGGTGAGGTTCATCCTGTTTTGGGTGAGGCTCGTGCCCTCTTGGGTGAGGCTCATCCAAGCATGTGGAGAGTGGCCTTGGGTATGGCGGTGGTTGGGTTCTGGATGTTTTCAGCTGTTGGGGTTCTGCTTGGGGCAGGGAGGGAAACTCAACATGCCCTCCCCCACCACGAGGTACCCCGGTGTAGACAGCCTGGCTGGGTCAGGGCATTCTGTGGCACTCTCTTCTGGGAGTTTTAGTTTATAGTCTCTGGGCCTTGGCCATTGATGAGATCACATGGCTTCAGAGGCAGTTTGTGGGTGTGACTGCCAAGCTACTGGAAAACTGGGGACCTGAGTCGGGGAGGCCAAGTCCTGATCCAAGCGAGCCTGGGGCTCTCAGTCATGGGTTCCCACCTACAGGCCCTAACTGCATATTTTGATATCTTTAGAGATTTATGGGTCTCTGAACTAAGGATAATAATTGAGCTTATATAGCTGAACAAGAGGTGGCTTGTGGGTGTGTCTCCCACATACCTAACTTTTTGCCATTTAATTCTTGGTAAACTTGGCCCCAAGTTGTTGGGGTCTGGTCATAGGCACAACAGCAATTTTGGGATATCTGGAAGTCTGAAAGCATCATCAAGCTGCTGATACATTCGCCCCAGAGGTACAGGTTTACCTGCTGATGGCACCATATGCCCCTGAGTTTTATTTTAAGATAATGACTTGGTAAGATAAAAAAATTAAAAAACTAAGATATAAAAAGCACAGAGCTACCATACTATAATTCACCTCTTTCTTGAGTGCTATAAATTGATTTGGAAGTCTGAGGTTTATGGGATATAATATAAGAGCTGAGTCTTTCTTTATTTCCAGTGTTTTAAGATAAGTTTATAGATGTTGTCCAGGGTCAAATGTGAACTGCATAGTAATTTTTATTTTACTGATTTTATTTAATTAGTTACTTAATTCTGGCGTCTCCTGAGAAGTGCACAGTAGGCCTGAAATCAGTCCTGGAAATATGAAGCAAACCAAGCTAGATGATTCAGTGCTTTACCAGACAGTCCTGGAGACCACCAGGGTCACCCTTAGTGGTGAAGGCTTCCATTGCTACACCCAGTGTGTTCCAGAACCTGGATTCATATTAACTTCTGGAACCAGGGAGGTAATACAAAGTTCTTGTCTTGTACATGACTGACTACATTAGCACTACATATGATCCCTAGGTCCCTGCTAGGAGTCATTCCTGAGCAGTGCTGGGTTGTGGTGTCCCACAACCAAAACTAACAATCAAACAAAAATCCATTTTTTATATATGAAAACATGCATCCCTGACCTCTGGGCTAGCACTCCAACCTCTGTCCTTATTAATTGGTGGAAAGGGGTGGAGACTCCCCAGAAATTCTCAGAAACCAGAGGCCACCCCCAGTAATACTCCATCAGGCAGTGTGGTTTGGTGCTCAGGTCTGGTGATGCTGTGCTGCTTATCCCAGAGCTGTTTGGGCTAGCAGAGTCTCTCCCAAGTACTCAAGTACCACTCAGTGATGGGGATTCAACTTGGAGCCTCATACAGGCAAGGCATGTGCGCTGGCTCTTGAGAGAGAGAGAGGAGAGAGAGAGAGAGAAAGAGAGAAAGAGAGAGAGATATCTGGCCCTTACTGATTTTATTTTTAAGACAAAAATTATAGAGGTATTTTGTATAAACTGAAAACAACATAAAAATATTTGAAAGGTCTAAACAAAAATCTGGCTTTAATTCATTTCTCTTGGAACTACAGTCAAACTAAAGTTCTGTGCTCTCAGATCATGTCACATCAAGTTCATCAAGGACATCTGAGACTAATCTCAACTCAGTGACCTACCACTTAAACATAAACACACACACACACACACACACACACACACACACACATTAGATGCCATGAGAGAGTAGACTCAGCAGGAGCAAGTAAAGCACCTGTTAGGAAATGAGAGTCTAGGAAACATGGAATGAATATTCATTGGCCCATTGTAGTTTGTCATATCCCAGAGGGTAAAAATTTCAATAGAGGCTGTAAGCCTACTTTCCGATGGTACATATTTGGCATCAGGGACATTGCTTTAGGGTTTAATAATTACAGGGATTAAGAAGCTGCCTTGAATTTGGCGCACCCTGTTCGGTCTCCAACATTGCATGGTCCCCCAAGCATGACTAAATGACCCCTAGCACAGAGTCAAGAGTAGACCCAAACACTGCCAGATGTGGCCCAACTCTCACTCCCCCAAAAACCTAAATAATTATAAACTTGCAAGTAAAGACAGTAAGTATTTATAGAAGTGTTGGAGAAGTACTACAGAGGTTAAGGCAGCTGCTTTGCATGCGGTTGACCCTTGTTTGAATTCCCAGTCGCACATGTGGTCCCCTGAGCACCGCCAGGAGTCATTCCTGGCAAAGTCAGGAATAGCCCCTGAGCACCACAGTATGTGGTCCAACTCACCCCTGCTCCACCCCCGAGAAAAAGTTCTGTATAGCAATAAAATATCCTCAAAAATTTGATAAACACTGTTTTTGTTTGGTTTTGCCTAATGTTACTCTTTTATCTAAAACTCATTATAATGCATAAAACTCTAGCCTAGAGGTTGGTTGGCAAATTATTCTAATAAAGTCTTCAATTACTACATAGTAAATATTTGGTGTTTAGTGAGCAAAAACACAAAACCAAGAGTCTTATGTTGGTATTCATATAGTAAAAGGGAAGCAAATGCATACTTTAAAAAAAAACCTGCAGTTCAGAGCTGTAAAAAACAAGATACAATTCTGATTGGCCCAACAGACAGCATCCAGGTCCTGCTGTCACCTGCTACTCAGTATGTGTCCCACATTCTTCTCCTTCATCTTCATAGTGACCATGGTGAAGCCCTCAAAGATAGGGGGTGTTAGGGAAAAGGAGACCACAGTCTGATCTCTGTCACCATTATTTATGTACTTTGCTCCTGATGATTGAGAGAACACCCAGAGGATACTTGAGAAGGTCTATAGTGCTGATAAGCACGCTCTTCAAATCCATTCAATTTGTGATACAGACAGACTTGGCATTTTCAGTCCTTCCATATCCCAGAGTACCAGTCCACTTAGGTGGCAGGTCATGGATAGACTCCTACGTTAGCATAGCAGCATTCTTTTCCACAAATGCCAGCCCACACTGATCATCTCAATGGCAAGGGTGCTGAGAAACAATCAAACCCCGGCACACTTTTAAACTTTCCCACCAGTCTCCCTAATGCTTCTAATTTAGTCTCTCTCTACTCTGTTTCCAGATTAACTCAGTTAACAGTTTCTACCAAACATACTATCACCAGAAAAAGTTCACCAGTTTGCTAGTCTATAAGATGTGTGATTTCCCATCTACCACCCAACCACTTTAAACCAATTCTTACCCACTTACAGCCTCACACTTAAAAAAAAGATGCAATATGAGAGTTACTTTAATTTTGGCTTTAGTCTTATATATAACATTGGATTTCAGGGATCAAGATGATGATGAGATAATGTTAAAAAGGGAAAGAGGCATGAGCCAGCTGTTTTAATAGAGGCTCCTTAGAAGATGCTACCAAGATGAACATCATTGGCCAGATGATAGGCCAAAGGCCATAACTAGCTAAAAAGGAATAATTTATCCACTTAGCCAAAAGTAATGCTTTATCACTTTAAAAGTTAAGAATGGTAAGTAAGGGCTGACTATAGTCTCTACTATACATAAATACCAGAAAATTCCCATTTTGAAAATGAGAAGACTAAGGTTAAAGAGTTATGTGATACTTGAACATTAGGGGTAAAACGACCAAAATTCCAATACTGACAGCTCACCGTAGCCAGGCTCAGGATGAAATTCCTTGCATTGGAACCCCATGGACTTATCTTTTGTGGACCCTAAAGCTTTAGATCAGGTAGCTGCCACAGCTGATGTCAGCTCTCATTCTCCAAACCCAGGTGTGCAGCTGTAAGCATTGGGATTCCACCTGCTCCCTCTGACTGAGGCTCTGGTTGGAATGCCTTGTGCTGGGACCCTGTGGGCTTCTCCTTCATGGACTCCAGGCCCTGGGTTAGGGAGCTGCCCTATGTGGCGTCAGCTCTAATTCTTCAAACCCAAAATTGTGTAATGCTGACACATCCACGTGAGATTATTACTGAACACAATCTTCATATTAAGCTAGTGGATGCAATAACCATACTTTCACTGACCTGATACAGTCATCTATCTCAGACAACTAAACAGAGGGACTAGTTCAAAAGCCCCCTGTCTAGTAGCATTACTTAGTAAAGGGAAAAATTTCAACAGCAGAGGTATTGTCAGTAGTACTCTGATCTAAACAGAGCAGGCTCTCTGACTCAGAGTCTCATTTTATTAATATAGTGGTCAACTGGCATTTGTGTAGGCTTTCTACATTCGGGGCTACTTCTCCCACTTCCATATAAATATATTATGGTGAAGAAAACAACTGAGTTTCCTACCCCATGACTTTTGGAATCGTAACATTTCTTAGCAAAAATTGAAGACTAGTTTTAAGAAAATAGTGGTGAGGAGTGAACTAAGGCCCATGAATATGTATGGATAAACAAAGTCCATAAATATAACGGATAAACACAGTATATCCATAAACTGATATATGTTATTTGGTCATCAAAGGGAGTGAAGCACTGATATATAACTGAATATTGAAAACATGGTGGCGAATAAAAAAAGTCAATCACAAAGGCTCACACATCACATGATTCTATTTAAGAGAAATACCCAAAGTTAGTAAATCTATAAAGAGGATGGTAGATAACTGGTTGTCAGGGCAATAGGGAGATATGAAATGTCTGCTAATTCTTCAAAGATTTCTTTTTTATTGGGGTTGGAGGGCAACAATAATATACAGAAATTGATTGTGGTTATGATTACATAATTCTCAGGATATACAAAAGCCATTAAATGGTACACTTTAAATGAGTGAATTGTATAGCGCTGTGGATTGCATCTTAAACTATCTAAGGTTATAAAGCTCTAGATGATATCACAATAGGAAAATTAACACTAGGCAGTAGTTTGACATATATGTGAGCATTTCATGCCCTTAAAGAAATGCTTTGCACTATCAATCATCCAGATAATAAGGGCAAGAGCAATCCATGTCCACATTTGGAGCCAAAGTTATAGTTGCTGTGATAAATATTAACAAAGGAAAAGAAAAAAAGAAAAGATGTGAGCTATAGTAATCAAGAATTGCAGAGTGAGTCAACACTTTAAAAGCTGATAAATATTTTTGTGTTATATATTAAATAGCCATTCATGATGTATTTCATGACTTAGTATGAAACCAAACATTCTGCACTTGCTCTGAAAATCATATGATTAAAAAGAATTTTCTCTAGTTGTATGGCCTTATTCTGGGAACTCAGATAATCTCTGCCTTCCCCTAGGCAAGGCTACTCAGGATTCCATTATAGCAGAATCTGGGACTTCTACTCTACAACTAACTCACCCTCACTTATTTTACAGGCTAACTTAATACTTCTAGTATTCAGGAACTTTTTCAAAGTGATAAATCCAGTGGAGGAAGATTTCCTCACCTCCAAAGCCAGAAGAATTAATGTCATATGCAATGGAGAAGTGCTCTGATAAAGCCAAAAAGTTAAATGACTCAGGGCTAGAGCAACAGCACAGTGGGTAGGGCATTTTCCTAGCACACAGCCAACCCTGGTTCGATTCCCAGCATCCCATATGGTCCCCTGAGCACCGCCAGGAGTAATTCCTAAGTGCAGATCCAGGAGTAACCCCTGAGCATCACCAGGTATGATCCAAAAAGAAAAAACAGGCCACACGCCCCCACCGCCCGGTGGCTTAATGGGACATCTGGGAACATTCGCTGAGTTCCGCAGGAGTGACTGCCCACCTAGCCACAATGCTGCTGCTCTTCTCTGCAGGTCCTGAGACTGGCATCCTGGAATGGCTGGGGGTGTGGCCTCCACTTTAGGGGGCGAGGCTTCCACAGAAGTGGGCGTGGCCTTTAAACATTTTATTGAATCACTGTGAGATATTTATGAGCTCTCATGTTTGGGTTACAATCACACAATGATCAAACACCCATCCCTCCACGAGTGCACACCCACCAATATCCCCGGAATACCCCCCCTTTCCCACTGTCCCCCTCCCTCCATGGCAGACAATATTCCCCATATTCTCTCCCTACTTTTGGGCATTATGGCTTGCAACACAGACACTGAGAGGTCATCATGTTGGCCCATTATATGGGTGTGGCCTTCTGTGTGGCGGTCTGCAGTTATATTCCCCCTCCCCAGCACTCTGGACTCACATCCTAACCTTCATCACCTAATTCTGTGCAAAACACCCTGGAAACCTCAAACACAGTTTGACAATAGTCCACTGACGTACTCCAATTTCACCAAAAGATGAGTGTACACATGAAGCTGTACAAACACAATATAAAAGAACATAAAGCTTCACTAGATGCCTATCATAAGTCACAGAGAGAAGCCTGAGAGGAAGAACATATCCTAGAAGGGAAGAAAGTTCACCACCATTGACCGAGCCCATCCAGAATTATTTCCCACAATAAGAGGGAACAGTGCTAGTGAAATGGACAGTTCCATCCCATACAACCACAACAACATGAAGAAACAGTGCAAATCTCTACTATGAGGAGAGGATGAAGAAAAGAGTCCAGAAGCCTCAACAGGGGTTACCCACAAACATGATCTCTCCGATAATGAATTCTGAGATGAAAATCTGAGGATGTTCAAGGAAATCAAAGAAACAATGGAACAGACATCAGTAAATTAAAGGAGGACATTGAAGAAACAGTGAAATGGTCAGCCAACAAAATACAGGAAAAAGAGCAGGAATAAGAAAGTTACAATCAAAAGTGTCAGTAATAAAAGTTTCACTAGATAAAATGAAAAACTCATAGGATCTCTCAACAGTAGAATGGCTACAGTGAGCTGGAAGATGAGCTGCAAGAAGCTGACAGGCAACAACAAATAATGAGAAAAGACCTCAAAATAGCTCTAAGGCAAATCAGAGACCTAGGGGATGATTCCAAGAGGAACAACATTAGAATCATCTGGGTACCAGAAGGACAGGGAGGCAACCCCAATGAAAAGGCCACAGTTAAAGAAATCATTGCTGAAAAGTTCCCAGAGTTAGAGAATGCAGGCATCCAGATTCAAGGAGCCAGAAGGGTGCCAGCTAAAAGAGACTCTAATAAAAACACTACAAGGCATATCATAGTCAGAATAATGGATGCCGTGGATAGAGACAAATCTGTGAGGAGCAAGGTCAAAGAAGGAAATCACATACAAAAGAGCACCCCTGAGATTTACAGCAGACCTATCAAAGGAAACCCTCCAAGCCAGAAGGGAATGGTGGGGCATAGTGAAAAAACT
Source organism: Sorex araneus (assembly GCF_027595985.1). Classification (NCBI taxonomy): domain Eukaryota; kingdom Metazoa; phylum Chordata; class Mammalia; order Eulipotyphla; family Soricidae; genus Sorex; species Sorex araneus. Next base: position 176,028,081 of record NC_073313.1, on the reverse strand, counting down.
AAATGAAACGAACACCTCACCGGTAATATTTTATCCGGCTGAACTCTAACTCAAATTCAACGGAATGATACATCATTTTGTAGATAAACAACAGCTCAGGAAATTCATAGACTCGAAACCAAATCTAAAAGAAGAACTAAAGGGGCTCCTGTAAGACAAGAAAAACACCTTGCACAACAAAGACAAAAAACCTATACAAAGTACAATAGACCTCTACAGAAAGATGGCACAAAACCCTGTGACAATAATCTTTCTCAATGTCAATGTTCTAAGTGCACCTATCAAGAGACACACAGTGGCAAAATGGATTCAGAAACTGAAAGCAACATTCTTCTGCCTACAAGAAACACATCTGAACAGTCAGAGGAAAAAAAAACTCAAAGTCAAAGAATGGAAACAATCCTGCAAGCGAATAACTCCCTCAAAAAATCGGGGATGGCCATACTACAACATAGATTTCAGGTTGAAAAAGATTAGAAGTGACAGCGAAGGCCATTTTCTATTTATCAAAAGATATGTACAACAGGAAGAAATCACACTCCTAAAAGTATATGCACCTAGTGAGAGACTAGCTAAATACTTAAAACAATTGCTAACAAATTTTAAGGAGGACATTGTTGGCAGCACAATAGTAGTTGGAGACTTCAACACCACTTTATCACCCCTAGATAGATCAAGGAGAATAAAATTCACCAAGGAAACACTGGCTTTGAAAGAAGAAATAGAAGAGAGAGAACTAATAGATCTATACAGAGCTATACATCCCATAAAGAAATATATACATTTTTCTCCAGTGCACATGGAACATTTTCCAAAATAGACTACATGCTGGGTCACAAAACACATCTCAATAGAATCAGGAAGATAGAAATTGTATCAACTATCTTTTCAGACCACAATGCACTGAATATAGAAGTTAATCACACACAGGCGCGGAAAAACAAATCAACACCTGGAAACTGAACAACTCAATGTTGAACAATGAATGGCTCAGGAAGGAAATCAAGAAAGAAATCAAAAGATACTTGTAAATAATTGAGAATGAAGACATGAGCTACCAGAACCTACGGGATGCAGCTAACGTTGTGTTAAGGGGAAAATGTATAATTTATCGTGCTGCAAGCATTTCTCAGGAAGGAGGAAAGGATCCACTTAAATGATTTGACTTCACAGCTCAAGATCTTAGAAAACACTGTCACTGTCACTGTCATCCCATTGCTCATTGATTTGCTGGAGCGGGCACCAGTAACGTCTCCATTATGAGACTTGTTGTTACTGTATTTGGCATATCAAATACGCCACAGGTAGCTTACCAGGCTCTGCTGTGCGGGCGAGATACTCTTGGTAGCTTGCCGGGCTCTCTGAGATGGGCAGAGGAATTGAACCTGTGTCAGCTGCATGCAAGGCAAATGCCTAAAAAGAGCCCAAACCAGGTGGAGGAAAGAAATAACAAAATTTAGAGCAGAAATTAATAATATGCAATCCCCAAAATCAATCCGAAATATTAGTGAAGCCAAGAGCTGGTTCTTTGAGAAAATAAACAAGTTTGATAAACCACTAGCAAGACTTACAAAGAAAGAAAGAGAGAGAACCCTAATAAAATGAATCAGAAATGAAAAGGGGGACATCACAACAGAAACCAATAAAATTCAAAAGTTCATTAGAGACTACTTTGAAAGTCTGTATGCCCACAAAACAAGAGAACCTAGAAGAAATGAATAAATTCCTGGATTCCTATAATCTCCCCAGATTGAACGAAGAAGACTTGGAATACTTGAATAGAGCAATTAATATCATGGAAATTGAAACTGTAATCAAAAGTCTTCCCAAAAACAAAAGCCCAGGCCCAGATGGATTCACTAACGAATTCTTCCAAACTTTTGAAGAGGACCTGTTGCCAATTCTTCTCAAGATTTTCCAGGAAATTGAAGAAACAGAAACTCTCCCAAACAGTTTCTATGAGGCACATATCTTCCTAATACCAAAAGAAAACAAAAACACCACTAACAAAGAAAACTATAGGCCAATATTCCTAAGGAACAGCGATGTGAAGATCCTCAACAAAACATAAGCAAACTGAATCCAACAACTCATCAAAAAGATCATACACCACAACCAAGTTGCATTCATCCCAGGGATGCAAGGATGGTTTAACATTCAGATATCAATCAACATAATCGATCATATCAACAAAAGAAAAGAGAAAAATCATATAATCATATCAGTATTTGTAGAGAAAGCATTTGACAAGATCCAGCACCGGTTTGTGATGAAAACTCTCAACAAAATGGGTTTTAAAGGAACCTTCCTCAAAATAGTCAAAGCTATCTACCACAAACCTATGGCAAGCATTATTCTCAATGGGAAAGAACTAAAGGCGTTTCCACTAAGATCAGGGACAAGACACTTTTGATTGTCTCACCACTTTTGCTCAATATAGTACTGGAAGTACTTGCAATAGTGGTTAGGCAAGAAGAAGATATTTAAGGTATCCAGATAGGAAAGGAAGAAATCAAGCTCTCACCATTCTCTGATGATATGATACTATATCTAGAGAACCCTAAATTCTCTACCAAGAAACTCCTAGAAGCAATAAACTTGTACAGTAACGTTGCAGGCTTTAAAATAAATACTCAAAAGTCCATGGCTTTCCTATACACAAATAATGAGACAGAGGAAAGTGACATGAAAAAAAGCAATCCCATTCACAATCATGCCCCAGAAAATCAAGTACCTCAGAATCAGCTTAACTAAGGAGTAAAAGACCTGTAAAAAGAAAACTACAAAAAAGCTACTCCAAGAAATCAAAGAGGACACGAGGAAATGGAAACATATCCCCTGTTCATGCATTGGGAGAATTAAAATTGTCAAAATGGCAAAACTTCCCCAAAGCATTATACAGGTTCAGTGCTATCCCTACAAGGATACCCATGAAATTTTTCAAAGAAATGGATCAAGCAATCCTGAAATTCATATGGAACAACAAACCCCCACGAATAGCTAAAGCAATTCTTGGGTAAAGGAAGATGGGAGGCATCATCCTCCCCAACCTCAAATTCTACTACAAATCAGTAACAATTAAAACAGCATGGTACTAGAACAAAGGCAGAGCCATAGACCAATGGAACAGGGTGGAATATCCCTACACACAAACCCAAATGTATGAACATCTAATATTTGATAAGGAAGCAAAAATGTGAAGTGGAGCAGGGAAAGGCTCTTTAACAAATGGTGCTGGCATAACTGGACAACCACATGCAAAAGAATGGGTTTAGACCTCGTCCTAACGCCATGCACAAAACTCAGGTCAAAATGGATTAAAGACCACAACATCAGACCAGAGTCCATAAGGTACATTGAAGACAAGATTGGCAAAACTCTCCACAATATTGAAGCTACAGGTATCTTCAAAAATGATATGCCACTGACCAACCAAGTGAAAACAGAGATAAAAAAAAATGGGACTATATTAAACTAAGAAGCTTCTGCACCTCAAAAGATACCATGACCAGAATTTAAAGACAATCTACAGAATGGGAAAGGATCTTCACCCAATACCCATCTGATAAGGGATTGATATCAAGGGTATATAAAGCACTGGTTGGAATCTACAAGAAGAAAATATCCAACCCCGTCAGAAAATGGGGCAATGAAATGAGCAGAAACTTTCTCAAGGAAGAAATACAAAAGGCCAAAAGGCACATGAAAAAAAGCTCTTCATCACTAGTCATCAGGGAGATGCAGATAAAAACAACTATGAGATACCACCTCACAACACAGAGACTGGCACACATCCAAAAGAACAAAACCAACCGGTGTTGGTGTGAATATGGGAAGAAAGCGACCCTCCTTCACTGTTGGTGGGAATGCCGATTGGTTCAGCCCTTTTTATTTTTTTAAAATTTTTTATTGAGTCACCATGTGGAAAGTTACAAAGTTTTCAGGTTTAAGTCTCAGTTATACAATGCTCGAACACCCATCCCTTCACCAGTGCACATATTCCACCACCAAGAATCACATAGCTCCACCCCGCCCCCCCACACACCTATCCCCCCACCCCTAGCCCCCCCGCCTGTGTAACTGATAAATTTCACTTTACTTTTACTTTGATTACATTCAATATTTCAACAAAACTCACTATTATTGTTTGGAGTTTCTTCCCCCTAAAGTCAGACCTGAGTTCAGCGCTTTTTAAAAACAGTATGGATGCTTCTCAAAAAATTAGAAATTAAGCTCCCATTTGACCCAGCAATACTTCTGGGAATATATCCCAGAGAGGCAAAAAAGTACAGTCAAAATGACATCTGCACTTGTATGTTCTTTGCAGCACTGTTTACAATAGCCAGAATCTGGAAAAAACACGAGTGCCCGAGAACAGATGACTGGTTAAAGAAACTTTGGTACATCTACACAATGGAATATTATATAGCAGTTAGAAAAGATGAATTCGTGAAGTTTTCATATAAATGGATCAACATGGAAAGTATCATGCTAAGTGAAATGAGTCAGAAAGAGAGGGACAGACATAGAAAGATTGCACTCATCTGTGAAATATAAATTAACAGAATGGGAGACTAACACCCAAGAATAATCAAGATCAGCACTAGAGGTTTGCTCCACAGGTTGGAAATTGGCCACACATACTGGGGGAAAGGGCAGCCCAAATAGAGAAGGGAACACCAAGTAAAGGGGATCTGGAGGATCCGCTTGGGATAGAAGATGCAGGCTGAAAGTAGACTGTAGACCAAGCATAATGGCCACTCAATACCTTTGTTGCAAACCACAACACCCATAAGGAGAAAGAGAGCAAAAGGGGATGCCCTGCCACAGAGGTGGGGGGTGGAGGGGGTGAAGGTGGTTGGAGGGATACTGGGATCATTGGTGGTGGAGAATGGGCACTGGTGGAGGGATGGATACTCCATCATTGTATAACTGAAACACAAGCACAAAAGTTTGTAAGTCTACAACTGTACCACATGGTGTTTCACTAGTAAAAAAGAAAAAAAGAGAAAAACAAAAAAGTTAAATGACTCGTATTTAGTTTAATAGTGTAACTATTATTAGTATTTAGGAAGAGAGAGATTGCTGCACTAAAGTGTATGTTTTGCATGCAAGAGGCTCGAGTTTGATCTCCAGTGATGCATCACTGCCCAACACCACTTTAGGAGTTGTCCAAAGTTTTATTCAGTCATGCCTTTGAAATAAAGTCTCCATCAACCCCCAAAGACAACCCCTACTGCCACAAACCCCAAGCCAGTTGTAGCTCCTGGACACCACTAACTGTATTCCAAACAAACAACTCAATATTTAATGAAGACAAAATATTACTGTGATCCTGAAGATACAGTATAGAAGATAAGGCACTTGCCTTACATATGACTGAGCCCAGTTCAATTCTTGGTACTGCATATGGTTCCCCGAGCACTACCAGAGTGATCTCTGAGCACAGAGCCAGGAGTAAGCCCTGAGCACTTATAGGTATGGTCAAATTTTTTTTTAATGACTGTGGAATAAGGACAAAAATATGTGTGTAACTAAGGACATACCTAATGAGGAAGAATTCTTGCAATCCAAGTCATTTCATATACTGTCCTGCAATGTGAAGATTCTAGGTAGGACAAAAGAGAATATTAAAAGAAAAATCGTGTATATAACTGACAGAAACTGGATATCAGGGATAGGATGGTTTTCAGGGGAGTGATTATGTGACATAAAAATATAAATTTGGACTTCATCCACAGGCATACTTCCTGACTCACACATAGCTCCCCAAATCTAGGAATGTCCTGATTCATATGAACAATGTGAACGTATTTCAGCTCATGAAGTCTACTGAGAAAGCTAAAAGATGAAATTGGTGTCTTATTTTCACAATAAGCTCCTTTCTCCCAAAGCTTGTATTATATTAATGTATTTCATTTCAGAAAAAAATATAATGATGGTGTCTGGTTGTCAGGGAAGCTAACCATGATTAGAGGGTTGAAACTTTCAGTTCTCTCCCCCATGTCCTGGGATAGAATGGCTTGGAAGTTGAATCAATCACCAGTGTCCAAGGTTTTACTCTATCATGTCATTAAAATAAAGTATCCATCTACCCCCAAAGACAAAGTTCAAGTGCATTCAGGTTAAAGAAACAGAATACTTCTAGGTGCTGCCTTTCTAGACCTCCAAATCCATGAGCACTGAAGCTCTGTAACTTAAGATCTTGACCTGTGACTTAACTCATTCATGAAATATAAAATAACATAATATGAAACTGACAACCAAGGACAGTAGAGACAAGGGCCAGGAGGATCACTCCATGGTTGGAAGCCTGCCTCATGAGTGGGGGAGAAGGCAGCTGATATAGAGAAGGGATCACTAAGTCAATGATGGTTGGAGGGATTGTTTGGGATGGGAGATGTGCTTAAATTACATAAATGACTATACGTGATAGCCTTTCAGTATCTGTATTGCAAATCATAATGCCAAAAGTAGAGAGAGAATATGGGGGAAATTGTCTGCCATAGAGGCAGGGGGAGGAGTACAGTGAAGGGGGGATACTGGACACATTGGTGGTGGAAATGTACACTGGTGGAGGGATGGGTGTTTGGTAATTGTATGACTGAAAATCAAACATGGAAATTTTGTAACTGTATCTCACGGTGATTCAATAAAAACTTTTTTTAAAAAAGGAAATGGTTACTGGTGGTGCTAATGGGGACCATATGGAATGGCAGGAATTGAACCCAGTTGGGAAGTGTGCAAGGCAAGAGCGTTACCTGCTGTCCTACTTCTCTAGCCTGTCAATGTCTTCAATGTACAGAAGAGAAAAATGATATAGAGAGAAGGCTCTCCAAGACTACAGTTGAGCACAGTTGGTAAAAGTGCAGGTTTTAACTGAGGGAATCAGGCAGAGCTGCCCTGTCTCACCAGATATCAACTAGCTTCTGGTCCTAAGTGACTGTATGTAATATTAGCTGTTACATTCTGTATTTTATTTTTTAAGATATTTTATAGTTTATGCAAATTTCTAATATTAACATTTATGGTCTTGGTATACACAATTACAACTAAAACTAATGTACAAAAGATCCCCCACCCATAGCCCTACATCACCTCCAATCAACTTACTTCCCCAACCCACTAATCTGGTGTTCTCAGTTTGGATTCCAGTACCCAGAGTTTGTCATTAACGGATATTATATGCACCTTTATTTTTTTTCTCTGTACACCGCCAATGAGTGACATCATTCTATGCTTTTCCTTCTCCCTCTGGCAGAAAAAGACATTTTAAAGAAGCATGTCGTATATTAACATATTAGTCTCATTTCTACTTCAGATAGAAATTGAGTAAAGAGTTTAAATATTTGTTATATTTTGGTCACCATATTTCTTGAACATAACCCACTGTTCAAATGCAGCCTTAAGGTTCTAGCAGTTTATTCAGCATATAATGATAATAGCATTAATCCATCAAAACCACCTATAAAGGAATTTTTGAAGTGTTCTCAAAATTTCTATTAGCATTCATATATTTTACTCTCAATTATTTAGTATATATATTATACTTGATGAGGAGAGTGGTTCTTACTTTGGGTAAGTAGTCCCCAAACTACTTACCACTGCTTTTGCATAGGTGTGACAATATCAATATTTATTAAATAACTGAGCTTTCTAATCCATTTTAGATATGAAAAAGAAAGAAATAAAGCTCTCCCTTGTGCCCTGAAGCAGCACTCATTAACTATTCCAAGGATCTAGTTGTATTATATTATATAGTCACCTACTTTTAGTTAAGATTCTGGCTGCCTTTTTCAAAACTCCGTTTCTCAGTTTCCAAGTAACTATACGATCAAGTTATAGCAAACAGAATGTGAGTTGCAGCTATGTGTGCAAACAGAATTATACTCTTAAAGAGAAAAAGCTTTCTTCTTTTCCACCCTCTCTCCCTACTTCCCTCCTTTCATCCTTCCCTCCTTCCCTCCCTCCTTCCTTCCTTCCTTCCTTCCTTCCTTCCTTCCTTCCTTCCTTCCTTCCTTCCTTCCTTCCTTCCTTCCTTCCTTCCTTCCTTCCTTCCTTCCTTCCTTCGTTTCTCCCTTCCTTCCTCCCTCTTTTACCATTTTTTTCTCTTTTATTCTATTCCATTGGCAGGAATAAAAACATGAAGAAAGAAGTTAGAGCAGTCATTTTCACTACCAGTGGAAGCGTGTTGAGGATGAGAGAACAATTAAACAGAAGGAACCTAGGTTTTTTTAAGTGGAACTATATACTGTCAAAGTAGACTTAGAAGTGATAGGGAAAAAGTGCTACTCTGCTTAAGCCACTAACATGTTTATCCTCTGTGTTATAAAGATCAAACCAATTAAATTTTCAGGATTTCTATCTATCTTTAGTATTTTTTGTGTGTATATACAAAATTTCATTTTCCGTTCATCTGTCATTGTGTATTTGGGTTATTTCTCTATCGTGGGCATCTTCACAATACCAAATGTACCTCTAGATCTATTCCTAATATTAGGTATTGTACTTAGTGGTGCAATGAATAATGGTGTGCAAACATTCTTCTGAATGAACCAAAGCAGGTTGATTTTATGGCTCTGTGGAGAGGAGAACCAGAGCACTGTAAGGACCTTAAGCTGATCTCAGTCCTCCATTCACTGTCCACTCCCTCACAGTAGATTTGCTTTTCTAGTCTTTACTAAAAATTCTTCATTCTATTTTATTTTCTGCTCCCTTTTAACTCTAGCTTTTTCTGGGCATATTGTGACTTACTCTGCTTCTCCCTATATCATAGTTCATCAGCTTCTGCTCCCACTGTTCATAGTTACACTCCTATTTCCATCAATGTGTTATAAATCTTTCAAAAGACTTTTCATAGATACCAAACCAGTGGTGCTCAGGGATCCTGGGGAATACTTTCTGTGACACTTGACTAGTAACTAGACCCAGGTGGGTTAACATGAGTGGACAGTGCCAGAAATAGACCTTGGGGACACTCCTGCCAGGTTAAATGTTATGGGCTTCACCCCTTTGAGCCATAATCTTAAACCCCATAAAAAAATTTTATGACAGATCAGGCCACCAGTCAAGAGTTAATCAGAAATGAGCTGCCATTGTGCCACACTGCTGTGTCTGATTCAATCACTGGTCGGCAGGGAGATGAGGTACTTTGACCCATTGCTTCCTGAAACAGTGTCAATAGATAGCAAAAAAACCTTGATAGGAGTACCTAGGATTCTACAATGGGTTTGCAATTGTTTACACCCTATTTAAGGCTTTCATGAAGTTGTAAATCAGAAGCAAAATCTTTGATTTTAGAATTTGGGCTCAAGGGGCACATGGAACATCTCATTCTCTGCTTCCTTATCAAAAAGCATAATTGCTACCTGCATTAGGAATCTCCAAATTAACAAAACCAATCAAATATGTACATATATATGTGAGAAGGTAATATATACAATGACTATAATAGATTCTATGTATGCATATATATTTAGTGAATATTAAATAAATACAGCAACCTCCTAGGATCTATATTCTCTTTATTACATAAAAGACTTACAGATCAATCTAAAACTGCATTTCTTCAGTCCTGCTTTGTAGTTAGTTATGGCAACATGATGAACTGGCAGCCACAAAATGTGACAAGTGGTGATCTGTGCAAATTCAGAAACAAAGAGACAATGCCATCTTTCCTTTAGAGAGATAGTGAGGGGAGAGAGATACAGATATAGAGACAGAAACAGAGACTTGTGTTTTTAGCAATTAAAATGATTTCACATAATTATGGAGTTAGCACAAGTTGTCGGATGAGTTAAAAAATGGATGGACTATGAGTATGGAGCAATAGCAAGGCAGGAAGGGCATTTTCTTTGCACATGGCTGACACAGGTTTGATTACTGATGCCCCCATGATCCTCTGAACACTCCAGGAGATACTTCTGAGCACAGAGCCAGAAGTAAGCCCTAAGGACAGCCAAGTGTGCCCCTATTCCACCAAACAAAACATGAATTACAAACTCAGATCACTCAGCAGTGAAGGAAGCGAAAGGAGAACGAAGAGGTAGACAAAAAAAAAATAGTGGAGGGTTTGGGGCACTTTGGCGATGCTGAGGTGCTGTCCACATGTAAACCATACATGTCAACACTATTATGACTATAATAACAAATAAAGGGGTTTTTAATGGAGTGATATTATAAGGATCAGGCAGATAGCTCAAAGGACAGGAGCACTTGTCCTTTATGTGGGAGCATCGTGTTCAGTGCCCTACACTGCACAGACTCCCAAACAACTACAGGAGTTACTCTTGAGTACTGAGCCAGGAGTAATCCTGGAGGGTCCATGGGAATTGGCCTCTAAACAAAAACCTTTACTACAATATTTTGACTCATGTTTAACTAAACAACTACTCTTCACTACAGTGCAATCAAGTTGACATATAAAACTAACAAACACGTTGCCTTCCTGACTCATGAGTGGTTATAAAGTCATTATTCTTACATATTTGGGGGCTTGGCAGGGAGGGGAGCAGGCATATGGTGAGCACTTTGTGAATGATTGAAACCATAAATTGGATCTGCTAAATTCTGACCGCTGTGGCTTAGAAGAATATTCCTTGAGCCCGAAAGAGTGAGTCAGGAAGGATATCAAAGAAGAAATCAAGAGATACCTCAAAACAAATAAGAATGAAGACACAAGCTACCAAAACCTATGGGAAGCGGCTAAAGCTGTGTTAAGGGGAAAATTTATAGGTCTGCAAGCATTCCTTAAGAAGGAAGAAAGGGCCTACACAGATATCTTGACTTCACAGCTCAAGGCCTTAGAAAAGGACCAGAAAAAGGAACCCAAACCAGACCGAAGGAAAGAAATAACAAAAATTAGAGCAGAAATTAACGACATGGAAACCCAGAAAACAATCCGAAAGGTCAATAAAACCAAGAGCTGGTTCTTTGAGAAAATAAACAAGATTGATAAACCACTAACAAGACTCACAAAGAGAGAGAGAGGAAACCCTAATGAACTGAATCAGGAATGAAAAGGGGGACATCACAACAGAAACCAAAGAAATTCAAAAGATGGTCAGAGACTACTTCGAAAGTCTGTATGCCACGAAACAAGAGAACCAAAAGAAATGGATGAATTCCTTAATTCCTACAATTTCCCAAGACTGAACCAAGAAGACTTTGAATACCTTAATAGACCATTAATATCAAGGAAATTGAAACTGTAATCAAAAGTCTTCCCAAAAACAAAATCCCAGGTCCAGATGGATTCACTGGCAAATTCTTCCAAACATTTAAAGAAGACCTGCTGCCAGTTCTCCTTAAGCTTTTCCAGGAAATTGAAAAACCACGAACCCTCCCAAACAGTTTCTATGAAGCACATATCTCCCTAACACCAAAAGCAAACAAAGACACCGCTAAGAAAGAAAACTATAGACCAATATCCTGATGAACACCGATGAGAAGATCCTCAACAAAATATTAGCAAATAGGATCCAACAACTCATCAAAAAGATCATACACCATGACCAAGTGGGACTTATCCTGGGGATGCAAGGATGGTTTAGTATTCAGAAATCAACCAACATAATCCATCATATCAACAAAAGTAAAGATAAAAACCATATGATCATATCAATTGATGCAGAGAAAGCATTTGACAAGATCCAACATCCGTTCATGATGAAAACCCTCACCAAAATGGGGTTTGGAGGAACTTTCCGCAAGATAGTCAAAGCCATCTACCACAAGCCTATGGCAAGCATTATCCTCAATGGGGAAAAACTAAGGGCCTTTCCTCTAAGATCAGGGACAAGACAAGGATGCCCACTCTTACCACTGCTGTTCAGTATAGTACTGGAAGTACTTGCGATAGCTGTTAGGCAAGAAAAAGATATCAAGGGCATCCAGATAGAAAAGGAAGAAATCAAACTCTCCCTATTCGCAGACGATATAATGCTATATCTAGAGAAGCTTAAAGCCTCTACTAAGAAACTCTTAGGAACAATAGACTTGTACAGTAAAGTTGCAGGCTATAAAATCAATACCCAAAAATCCATGGCCTTCCTATATGCAAACAATGAGACAGAAGAAAGGGACATGAAAAAAGCAATCCCATTCACAATTGTGCCCCAGAAAATCAAGTACCTCGGAATCAGCTTAACCAAGGAAGTAAAAGACCTCTACAAAGAAAATTATAAGACTATACTCCATGAAATAAAAAAGGACATGAGGAAATGGAAACATATCCCCTGCTCATGGTTAGGGAGAATCAACATTGTCAAAATGGCAATACTCCATGCCATTTTGGCATGGAGTATTTGGCATGGCAATACATGCAAAAGAATGGGCTTAGACCTCGACCTGACACCATGCACAAAAGTCAGATCAAAATGGATTAAAGTCTTCAACATCAGACCACAAACCATAAGGTACATTGAAGACAAGGTTGGCAAAACCCTCCATGATATTGAAGCTAAAGGTATCTTCAAAGATGACACGCAACTGACCAACCAAGAGGAAACAGATAAACAAATGGGACTACATTAAACTAAGAAGCTTCTGCACCGCAAAAGATACAGTAACCAGAATACAAAGACAGTCTACAGAATGGGAAAGGATATTTACACAATACCTATCAGATAAGGGGTTAATATCAAGGGTATATAAAGCACTGGTTGAACTCCACAAAAAAAAAAAAAAAAAGATCCAACCCCATCAGAAAATGGGCCGAAGAGGAGCGGAGTGGTAGCACAGCAGGTAGGGCATTTGCCTTGCACGCGGCCGACCCAGGTTCGATCCCCAGCATCCCATATGGTCCCCTGAGCACCACCAGGAGTAATTCCTGAGTGCAGAGCCAGGAGTAACCCCTGTGCAGAGCCAGGTGTGACCCAAAAAAAAGCAAAAAAAAAAAAAAGAAAATGGGCCGAAGAAATGAACAGAAACTTTCCCAAGGAAGAGATACAAATGGCCAAAAGGCACATGAAAAAGTGCTCTACATCACTAATCATCAGGGAGATGTAGATCAAAACAACCATGAGATACCACCTCACACCACAGAGACTGGCACACATCCAAAAGAACAAAAGCAACTGCTGTTGGAGAGGATGCGGGGAGAAAGGGACCCTTCTACATTGCTGGTGGGAATGCCAACTAGTTCAGCCATTTTGGAAAACAATATGGACACTTCTCAAAAAATTAGAAATTGAGCTCCCATTTGACCTAGCAATACCACTTCTGGGAATATACCCCGGAGAAGCAAAGAAGCATAGTCGAAATGACATCTGCACTTATATGTTCATCGCAGCACTGTTTACAAGAGCCAGAATCTGGAAAAAAAAAATGAGTGCCTGAGAACAGATGACTGGTTGAAGAAACTTTGGTACATCTATACAATGGAATACTATGCAGCTGTTAGAAAAAATGAAGTCATAAACTTTGCATATAAGTGGATCAACATGGAAAGTATCATGCTAAGTGAAATGAGTAGGAAAGAGAGAGACAGACTTAGAAGGATTGCATTCATCTGTGGAATATAAAATAACAGAGTAGGAGACTAATATCCAAGAATAGTAGAAATAAGTACCAGTAGGTTGGCTCCATGGCTTGGAAGCTGGTCTCACATGCTGGGGAAAAAGGCAGCTCAGATAGAGAAAGGAAAACCAAATAAAATGTGGTTGGAGATCCCGCCTGGGAAGGGAGATTCATGCTGAAAGTAGACTAGAGACTGAACACAATGACCTCTCAATACCCTATTGCAAACCACAACACCCAGTTGGAGAGAGAGAACTAAAGGGAATGCCCTGCCACAGAGGCAGGGTGGGGTGGGAGGGAAATGGGATTGGGGGTGAGAGGGATACTGGGTTTATTGGTGGTGGAAAATGGGCACTGGTGGAGGGATGGGTTTGCGAACATTGTATGAGGGGAAAACAAGCTTGAAAATGTGTAAATCTGTATCTGTACCCTCATGGTGACTCACTAATTAAAGAATTAAAAAGTAAAAAATAAAAAAAACAAAAAGGATTGAGAAAAAAAATATTTATTGAGCCCATTGTGAGCTCACTCACTCACACCTTAAAGTCAATATTAACCAACTACAAAGGGACCGAGACAGTGCAACATGTAAGCTATTTGCCTTGTACACGGTCAACCCCATTCAATCCCTAGCACCATACATGGTCCCCTAAAAACCACTCACTAGAGGAGATCTCCAAGCACAGAACCAAGAGTTAGCCTTGAGCACAGTTGGGTGGAGCCCAATTTTCCCCAAACATAATAAATAAACTAATACACTAGATCAACAATTCCACTTCTAGAAATTTACCCACAAATATGCTGACGAATATACAAACTGAGTAAAGGACAAGGTTATTCGTTAAAGTCTAGTTTGTAAAAATAAAAATTGGAAGCAACCAAGATCCCCATCAATGTAGAATTAAAGGAATTTTAATATTTATATATTTTTGGTTTAAGGGGCCAAACCTGGCTGTGCTCAGGGCTAATTCCTGGATGTGTACTCAGGGATCACTCTTGGCAGGCTCAGGGTACCATGTGGGGACCAGGGGATCAAATCCGGGTCAGCTGCATGCAAGGGGATCAAACCTGGGTCAGCTGCATGCCTTACCTGCCATACCATAGCTCTGGCATCTCTAATGGAATTTTTTTAAGGAAGTTTTCTAATGACATGGAAACATTTGTGGCATATAACTTTGAGCAAGGAAATCAAGGAACAGAGCAACTGCATAAAATGTTGGCAATCATATAAAAGAGAGAAAAGAAAGAGATATACCAAAGATACCCTCGAGCCATAGAGATGGTACAGAAGTTAAGGCACTTTCCAGGACTGGCCTCTGAGCACTACTGCCTGTGCCCTTCAAAATAAATAAATGAATAAAAAATTAAAGATGTCCTTATGATAATATTAATTTACTTAATATTTATTTTTGAAGGGTTGTAAAAAATTAATCATATTGAAGAAGGGAACTGGGTGACTAAAGAATGAAGTCAGGAATGAACCTTCTACTGACGTATTGAATAGGATAAGTTCAATGTATTGTTGAAATAAAAATTAAATTTTTGAAATAAATAAAAATTAACTCACTTAATGGTTGATATGAAGATAAACAAGTGAAAATTTTCATTTTGTTGAATTTTTCTCCCTAAACTGACTCCTACATGTTCTTGAACTTCATATGATCCCTTCTAAGGGCTACATATCTACTTCATTGAATGAGAAGTCTCAAAAGACCGATGTCAGCTCAATTTCCATGAGGGGGAATCCTAAATTTTAGATTTTAGTATTGATATTTGACTTGTTATAAATTCTCTTTTAGAGGGAAGAGAATAACACTACAAGCAAAGAGTTAGCCCAGAGGAATTCCAGTAAATTGATCTGATTCAGAAGTAGCTGTAAAAGTTTTTTGAGAAGATGGACAAACTATATCATCCCCAATACATCAAGACTTCAAAAATAAAAAAACCCAAGTTATTTAGTTGAATGACAGGATCCCTATGCTTTTATTGTCTGCAGCCAATCAGAGCAAAAAAAAAACAAAAAACAAAAAACAAGTGAACCAGAATGCCTTAGACAATATTGTAAGTGGTGTGTCTTTAGAAAGCCAGGCTTGCAAATCCAGCCAAGTCTCTGTTGACCAGAGACTTGCAGACTTGCAGAGAATCCGGGCTAATTCTTCATCACTTTCAGATTCTTGCTATCTGATTTTTAACACTTCACTGACTTCCCTAAGCCTGAGTGGGAAGAGAAAAAAAAAAACTCAAAAAAGCTCACCCAGGTGTTGGGATTAGCAGAGCTTTTTGCTTCCTCATTCAGTCAAATTGTAACTCTCTCAAGCACAATCCCTTCCTTGTACCAGATTTTGTGATATGCTTCTTTCTATAAACAGTTCAATTATGCTAGTCACCACTGTGGTAACTAACAACTGCACATCTTTAATGTTAAAAAAAAATCACATGCTTCTCAGCCATGCAAAGTACAAGCATACCTCATTCTACTCCATTTTGCTCTAATGTTCTTTATCATGCTATGTTATTTATTCTACAGATTAAAGGATTATGGCAAAAAAAGAGTATGACTTGCCAAAATTTTGGATGACTGTTAACATATTTTAGCAATTTAACCTTTTTTTTTGTCTGTTTTTTATTAGGGGTCATATCTAGTGGTCGTGGGAGAGGGAAAGGGGCATGTGGTTCAAATGATGTACTCTCCCACTTGAGTCACAGCCTCAACCTCGTGCTAGCTAAATTATTTCTAATTATAAGGCATAATAAAAAGATTTCATAAGGCACTTCATGTAAGTAGAGTAAATATAACTTTCATAGACACAGGGAAACCAAAAGAACTGCTCCATTTATGAAGCTGGCCTCTTGCTCTACCTTCATTCAAGTACCACAGTTTAGAATACTATAGTTAATCACTATAAGAAATTATTGGATAATTTCAAGGCATGGGATGCAATGCCTGTCGTCTTTTTTCCCTTAGAATCACTTTGCTTATTTGTAAAGATTTATCACTCCATGACAATTTTACAGTATTTGTGACATGTCCTTGAAGAATGTCATGAAATTTTGACAGGGGGCTGCCTTGGGTCTGCATGGCGCTTTGGGTAGGATTGTCATGAGAGAGGTGGGGATGGGGAACATCCCGCTGTGTTTGGAACCTATTCCTGTCTCTGTTCTTTGGGATCACTCCTAGTGGTGTGATGCTTCCTAAATCAGGAGTGAGCCCAAAGACAATGTCCATCTACTACAAATTATGCCATTGGGCTTCCTGCACTAAAGGACAGGGTTCAGCATACTCAGAATGCAATAGATAAGCCTCTCCCCAGGAAAAATCACCTTTGTGATCATGACCTCTCTTCAGTGATGTAACTAGGATTTTCACTTTAATCATGATAATTGTTCCCATCTATGAACATTGAATATGTTTCCATTCCCCTGTTTTCTTATATTTTAAAAGTAGCTATTTATAGTTTTGATTAAATAAATCTTTTACCATCTTTGTTATTTCCTCAGTACTTGATTTGGAAGAATACAGTTGTTAATGTGATTGTTGATTTGATTTCTTTCTCCTCTACTTCATTGTTTACCTGTAAAAATGTGACATATTTATATGTATTGATTTTGTAGCCAGCTTTCTTTCCTATACAAGTTTATTGTATCTAGAAAGTTTTTGGCCAATTTAGAGTTTTCTGTGTATGATAGCATGTTATTTGTGAATGTGAAAGATTCACCTCTTTTTCCAATTTGAATTGCTTTAATGCCTTTCTTTCTTACCTAATTGCTGTAGCAAAAATTTCCAATACAAAGTTGAAAAGAATGATAAGAGTGGGTATCTGTGTCTTGTGTCTGATCATAGAGGAAAGGCCTCCTCTTTTTCACCATTGACTATGATGTTAGTTGGTGTTCGCAACATCATCACTATACTGAGGTAATTTCTTTCTATCTCTGCTTTGAGTGTTTTTTTTATCATAACTGAATCTTATAAGTCTTATAAAACATTCTCTCTGCTTCTATTACTTTAATCATCTGATCTTTATCTTTCTGTTTGTCAAAGATCTCTATGGAAAACTGGCCCCCTAACAAAAGAATCCCAAAGTTTAGCTATTTACCTAGGTAAAATATTTAAGAACTTAGAATGCAAAGGGCTTGCAAATGTATACACAGAAAATAACAGAAGAGCAGGAGAGAATAAAATAGATGACAAATATCTGCCAGCTGTACCTGTGCACCAGGCAAGTTTAGAATAAGACTATTAGACTGTTTAGGACCTTTTAGATGAAGGGGCAAAGAGAGAGAGAGAGAGAGAGAGAGAGAGAGAGAGAGAGAGAGAGAGAGAGAAAATGGAAACTGTCACAGGCTTTCTTTCTTGATTTGGTTTGTGTGGCCACACCCACACACTTACTTGGGGGCTTACAAGTGCTCAGGGTTACTCCTGGATCTGCACTCAGAAAACACTCCTGGTGGGTTTGGGGGACCATATGGGATGTTAGGGAGGGATAGAACCTAAATTGGCTGCATGCAAGGCAAGCACCTTACCCCGGGCCTTTATTTTTTAAGGTTGCCTTCTGATAGGCTAAATGAAATACCCTAGTCTCTACTCTTTACCTATTAAATATTGATATGCTTATTAACTACCCATATGTCTTTGTCAGCTTAAACAATAGCTCACCCAGCGACTAAGAGCCACCTGATAAAGGGAGAACAATACTGCGAGTTCGAGGATGGCTGCCCAGATTTGTCTTCTTATATGTTTGCTTGTCTCATTCTCTTGAGACAAACCTCCACTGGATAAAGGTCTAAGATGCCAACCCAATTGACTTTATTTAGACAGTGGTCATACACATTAACTGGCTCACCCTTGCAACCCTGGGATAAATCCCACTTGATCAGCCTGGGGGTGGGGGGTGCACACCTCCTGACTTTGCACTCAGAAATTACTCTTAGTGGTGCTAGTGGGACCATACGGGATGCCGGGAACTGAACCCAGGTTAGCTACACACAAGAAAAGATAGCACCCTCTATACTATCTCTTCAGCCCTGTATCATCCTTTTAGTGTGCTGTTAAGCTCATGTCTTAAGATTTTGTTGAGTATCTTTGTCTATTTTAATTACGGATGTCTGTCGATAATTTTATTTTTCAGTGATGTCTCTGTATTTGTGTGATGGTAATGAGGGCCTCAGAATAACTGTTAAGAAGAATTCCTATTTCTTAAACTTTCTGGAAGAACTTGAGAACAATTAGTAGATTCTCTTTGACAGCTTAGAAGAACTCATTAGTAAACCCATATGCATCTGGTCTTTTGTTTGGGGGAGACTGTTGATAACTGTTTGGATTTCCATGCTAGTAAATGATCAGTTCAGATTTTCTACTTCCTTCTAATTCAGTGTTTGGAGACTATAGGATTCTAAAACTTGATCCGTTTTTTCTAGTGCTTCAATGTAGTGCATAATTTTTTTTCATTTAATTTCTTATGACCTTTTGCATTTCTATGGTTTTGTTTTTCTGTACAAATTTTATTTTATCCACCTTTTATTATTCAGTTTATCAGTTTTTTCTCTTCTTTTTTCCTTGAGTTTAGTTAAGGATCTGATGCTATGAAACTGTAAAATTCAAAAATCTATTATAATTTTGTAGACAATTCTTAGAGTGGGGGTAAACTGCTAAGACTTTTAAAAAACATAACATCATTTCAGCCATTGCACATGCCAGAGGAAATACTTAAAACTCACAAATGAAGATCTAGCCCCTCACCACCCTCCAGCGCCACCATGCCGGTTCGCTCCCTCTTGCAGGTTAGTGGACTAATCCGGGTGCCATCTCCTCTGTGCCTGCACCTTCCCCCTTCTCCCTCCCTCCCCACGCAGACTCCTTTCGGACCCTGACTCCCGCCCTACCTGAGTACCTCATATCTAGCCCCTCGCTACCCTCCAGCACCACCACGCAGGTTGGCTCCCTACTGCGGTCACCCTGCCACATTGTGTGGTGGGCGTGGCTTCAACAAAGTGGGCGGGGCCTCCTTCTGAGACGGCGGCTGCCCATGCTTTCAAAATACCAAGCAATTATTCAGTACATCTCTGTGCTCATCACCTGTTTCCCTGAGTATCATCTTAGCTGTCCCAAAAAATAATTCGCAAATAGGTTGCTAGCTAATTCCAAGAAGGTCCCTTTTTCATACCAGCACAACAATATGAAGAAACAGCGCAAATCCCTGCCACAAGGAAAGGACGATGAAAGGAGTCCAGATGCCTCAATAGACATTTCCAACAAACTTAAGCTCTCCGAAAAAGAATTCAGAGGTGAAATCCGGAAGCTGTTCAAGAACTCAATGGAAAGATTGACAAGTTAAAGGATGACCTGACAGAAACGATACAACAGACAGCCGAGAAATTACGGGAAGAAATGAGAGCAGAAATAAAAAACCTACAAAAGGAAATGTCACAGATAAAGGATTTGGTAGATGAATTAATAAACTCGGGGGCTGGAGTGATAGCACAGCAGGTAGGGCGTTTGCCTTGCACGCGGCCGACCCGGGTTCAAATCCCAGCATCCCATATGGTCCCCTGAGCACCGCCAGGAATAATTCCTGAGTGAAGAGCCAGGAGTAACCCCTGTGCATCGCCGGGTGTGACCCAAAAACCAAAAAAAAAAAAACCTCAGTGGGTGCCCTCAACAATAGAATGACTACAGCAGAAGATAGAATCAGTGAGCTTGAAGATGAGCTGCAGGCAGCCTACAGGCAACAACAATCAATGGGGAGAGACCTCAAAACAGCTCTAGGGAGAATCAGAGTGCTAGGGGATGATTATAAGAGGAACAACATTAGAATCATCAGAGTACCAGAAGGCCAGGGAACCAACCCCAATGAAAAAGACACAGTCAAAAAAATCATTGCTGAAATATTCCCAGAGCTGGAGAATGCAGACATCCAGATTCAAGGAGCCAGAAGGGTACCAGCTAAAAGAGACCCTAACAGTAAAACTCCAAGACATATCATAGTTAGGGTGATGGACGTAACGGATAGAGACACAATACTGCAAGCAGCAAGATCAAAGAAAGAAATCATATACAAAGGAGCACCCCTTAGATTCACAGCAGACCTATCAGAGGAAACCCTTCAAGCCCAAAGGCAGTGGTGGGATATTGTGAAAAAACTCAATGAAATGAATGCTTCACCAAGAAGACTTTATCTGGCCAAACTCTCATTCAAATTTGAAAGAACGATACTCTATTTTTTGGATAAACAACAACTCAGGAACTTCATAGACTCTAAACCAACCCTAAAAGAAGGACTAAAGGGGCTACTGTAAGACAAGAAAAACCCCTACAAGCACAACAAACCCTTACAGAAAGATGGCACAAAACTCCATGACAATAATCTCTCTCAATGTCAATGGTCTTAATTCACCAATTAAAAGATACAGACTGGCAAAATGGATTCAGAGACTGAACCCAACATTCTGCTGCCTGCAAGAAACACATCTGATTAGCCAAAACAAAGACAGACTCAAAGTCAAAGGATGGAAAACAACCCTGCAAGCAAACAACTCCCTCAAAAAAGCTGGAGTGGCTTTCCTAGTATCGGAAAACATAGACTTCAGGTTGAAAAAGATTAGAAGGGATAGTGAAGGCCATTTTTTATTAATCAAGGGATATGTACAGCAGGAAAAAATAACACTCCTAAATATATACGCACCCAATGTGGGACCAGCTAAATACCTACAACAACTGCTAACAGACCTTAAGAAGGACATTGTGAGCAACACAATAGTAGTTGGAGACTTCAACACTGCCCTATCACCTCTGGACAGATCAAGATTAAAACTCACCAAGGAAATACTGGATTTGAAGGAAGAAATAGAAGAGAGACAGCTAATAGAGGGCTTTATATCCCCCCAAAAAGGAATACACATTCTTTTCCAGTGCACATGGAACATTTTCAGGAATAGACTATGTGCTGGGCCACACGACATACCTCAACAGAATCAACAGGATAGACATTGTACCAGCTATTTTTTCAGATCATGAAGCACTGAAGATAGAAGTTAATCATGGACAGATGCAGAAAACCAAATCAAATCAAACACCTGGAAATTAAACAGCTTGATGTTGAACAATGAGTGGGTCAGGAAGGAAATCAAAGAAGAAATCAAAAGGTACCTGGAAACAAATGAGAATGAAGACATGAGCTACCAGAACCTGTGGAACGCAGCTAAAGCCGTATTAAGGGGAAAATTTATAGCTCTGCAAGCATATCTCAGGAAGGAAGATAGGGCCCACATAAATAACTTGACTTCACAGCTCAAGACCTTAGAAAAGGACCAACAAAAGGAGCCCAAACCAGGCAGAAGGAAAGAGATAATAAAACATAGAGCAGAAATTAACGACATGAAAACCCAAAAAACAATCCAAAAGATCAATGAAACCAAGAGCTGGTTCTTCGAGAAAATAAAGAAGATTGATAAACTACTAGCAAGACTCACAAAGAAAGAGAGAGAGAGAACCCTTATAAGCCGAATCAGAAATGGAAAAGGGGGACATCACAACAGAAACCAAAGAAATTTAAAAGATCATCAGAGACTACTTTGAAAAGCTGTATGTCATGAATTAAGAGAACCTAGAAGAAATGGATGAATTCCTGGATTCCTATAATCTTCCAAGGCTGAACCAAGAATACCTAGAGTACCTGAATAGTCCTATTAATACCAAGGAAATTGAAACTGTAATCAAAAGTCTTCCCAAAAACAAAAGCCCAGGTTCAGACGGATTCACTAGAAAATTCTTCCAAACATTTAAAGAGGACCTACTGCCAGTTCTGCTCAAGATTTTTCAGGAAATTGAAGAAACAGAAACCCTCCCACACAGTTTCTGTGAGGCTCATATCGCCCTAATACCAAAAGCAAACAAAGACATCACAAAAAAAGAAAACTACAGGCCAATATACCTGATGAACACAATGCGAAGATTCTCAACAAAATATTAGCAAATAGAATTCAGCAACTCATCAAAAAGATCATACACCACAACCAAGTGGGATTCATTCCGGGGATGCAAGGATGGTTTAACATTCGGAAATCAATCAACATAATCCATTATATCAACAAAAGAAAAGATAAAAATCATATAATCATATCAATAGATGCAGAGAAAGCATTTGTCAAGATCCAGCACCCGTTTATGATGAAAACTCTCGCCAAAATGGGTATAGAGGGGTCTTCCTCAATATAGTCAAAGCCTTTCTTTGTCTGTCCCTCTCTTTCTGGCTCATTTCACTTAGCATGATACTTTCCATGTTGATCCACTTATATGCAAAGTTCATGACTTCATCTTTTCTAACAGCTGCATATTCCATTGTATAGATGGTACCAGAGTTTCTTTAACCAGTCATCTGTTCTAGGGCACTCGTTTTTTTCCCAGATTGTGGCTATTGTAAACAGTGCTGCAATGAACATATAAGTGCAGATGTCATTTCGACTCAACTTTTTTGTTTCTCCAGGATATATTCCAAGAAGTGGTATTGCTTGGTCAAATGGAAGCTCAATTTCTAATTTTTTGAGAAGCGTCCATATTGTTTTCCAAAGGGGCTGGACCAGTCGGCATTCCCACCAGCAGTGTAGAAGGGTCCCTTTCTTCCCACATCCTCTCCAACAGTGGTTGCTTTTGTTCTTTTGGATGTGTGCCATTCTCTGTGGTGTGAGGTGGTATCTCATGGTTGTTTTGATCTGCATCTCCCTGATGATTAGTGATGCAGAGCATTTTTTCATGTGCCTTTTAGCCATTCATATCTTTTCCTTGGAAAAGTTTCTGTTCATTTCTTCAGCCCATTTTGTGATGGGGTTGGATGTTTTCTTCTTGTAGAGTTCAACCAGTGCTTTATATACCCTTGATATCAACCCTTTTGTGGATGGGTATTGGGTGAATATCCTTTCCCATTCTGTAGATTACCTTTGTATTCTGATCACTGTGTCTTTTGCTGTGCAGAAGCTTCTTAGTTTAATGTAGTCCCACTTCCGTGTCATCTTTGAAGATACCTTGCACTCATCTGTGGAATATAAAATAACAGACCAGGAGACTAATACCCAAGAATAGTAATATAAAATTCCAGGAGGTTGACTCCATAGCTTGGAAGCTGGCCTCACACGCTGGGGAAAGTCATACCAAATGGAGAAGGGAACACCAAGTAAAATG
The DNA here is from genome assembly GCF_027595985.1 of Sorex araneus. Classification (NCBI taxonomy): domain Eukaryota; kingdom Metazoa; phylum Chordata; class Mammalia; order Eulipotyphla; family Soricidae; genus Sorex; species Sorex araneus. Next base: position 176,004,392 of record NC_073313.1, on the reverse strand, counting down.
TGATTGGAAATCCTGCGTGGGAAGGAAGATGCGTGCTGAAAGTGGACTAGAGATCAAACATGATGGCCACTCAATACCCCTATTGCAGACCACAACACCCAAAATAAGAGAGAGAACAAATTGGAATGCTCTGCCACAGAGGTGGGGTGGGTTGGGGCGGATGGGATTGGGGGTTGGGAGGGATATTGAGTTCATTGGTGGTGGAGAATGGACACTGCTGGAGGTATGGGCTCCCTAACACTGCATGAGCGAAAAACAAGCACAAAATGTGTGAATCTGTAACTGTACCCTCACTGTGACTCACTAATTAAAAACTAAAAAAAATTTAAAAATAAAAAATAAATATACAGTCAAAGCCATTTATCGCAATCCTACGGCAAGCATCATACTCAATGGGGAAAAACTAAGAGCCTTCCCTCTAAGAACAAGGACGAGACAAGGATGCCCATTTTCTCCAATTCTGTTCAATAGAGTAATTGGAAGTACTTGCAATAGCGATTAGGCAAGAAAAAGATATTAAGGGCATTCAGGTAGGAAATGAAGAAATCAAATCTCTCACTATTCACAGATGATATGATACTATACTTAGAGAACCCTAAAACCTCTACCAAGAAACTCCTAGAAACAATAGACACATATAGTAAAGTTGCAGGCTATATAATCAATACCCAAAAGTCCATAGCTTTCCTATGTGTAAATAATGAGAGAGAAGAAAGCGACATGATAAAATTGTTCACAATTGTGCCTCAAAAAATCGACTACTTCAGAATCAGCTTAACTAAGGAGGTAAAGGACTTGTATAATGAAAACTGCAAAACACTACTTCAGGAAATAAAAAAGGACACGAGGAAATGGAAAGACATCCCCTGCTCATGGATTGGAAGAATTAATATTGTCAAAATGGCAATACTCCCCAAAGCATAGTACAAATTCAATGCAATCCCTATAGGGATACCCTTGACATTCTTCAAAGAAGTAGAGCAAGTGCTCCTGAAATTCATATGGAACAATAAGACCCCACGAATAGCTAAAGCAATTCTTGGGAAAAAGAAAATGGGAGGAAGCAACCTCCCCAACTTCCAACTCTACTACAAAGTGATAGTAATTAAAACAGCATGGTACTGGAACAAAGGCAGAGCTGCAGAACAATGGAACAGAGTTGAATACTCTGACACACACCCCCAAATATATGATCATCTAATCTTTGATAAGGGAGCAAGAAATGTGAAGTGGTGCAAGGAAAGCATGTTTAACAAACTGTGCTGGCAAAACTGGACAGCTACATGCAAAAAAATGGGCTTAGACCTCTATCTATCACCATGTACAAAAGTCAGATCAAAATGGATTAAAGACCTCAACATCAGACCAGAATCTCTAAAGTACATTGAAGACAAGGTCGGCAAAACTCTCCACAATATTAAAGCCAACTGTATCTTCAAAGCTGACACGCCACTCGCCAAGCAAGTGAAAACAGACATAAATGAATGGAACTGTCTCAAACTTAGAAGCTTCTGCACCTCAAAAGAAACAGTGACCAAAATGCAAGTGGGAAAGGATATTTACGTAGTAACCATCCAATAAAAGGTTGATATCAAGGATATACAATGCACTGGTTGAACTCCACAAAAAGAAAACTGCCAACCCTATCAAAAAATGGGGTGATGAAATGAACAGAAACTTTCCCCCCCAAAAAATCCGAATGGCTGAGAAGCACATGAGAAAATGTTCAACATCACTAATCATCAGGGAGATGCAGATCAAAACAACAATGAGATGTCATCTCACACCACAGAGACTGGCCCACATCCCCAAAACCAAAAGCAACCGGTGTTGGTGTGGATGTGGGGCGAAAGGGACTCTCCTTCACTGCTGGTGGGAATGCCGACTGGTTCAGCCCTTTTGGAAAACAATACGGATGATTCTCAAAAAATTAGAAATTGAGTTTCCATTTGACCCAGCAATACCACTGCTGGAAATATATCCCGGAGTAGCAAAAAGGTATAGTAGAAATGACATTTGCATTTCTATGTTCATTGCAGCACTGTTTACAATAGCCACAATCTGGAAAAAAACAGAGTGCCAATAAACAGATGACTGGTTAAAGAAATTTTGGTACATCTACACAGTGGAATACTAAATAGCTGTCAGAAAACATAAAGTCATGAAATTTGCATATAAGTGGATCAACATGGAGAGTGTCATGTTGAGTGAAATGATTCAGAAAGAAAGAGACAGACATAGAAAGATTGTACTTATATGTGGAATATAAAGTAGCTGAGAGGTACAAGTTTGCAATGATGCAATTTCTAGCAGGTATTTCTCTGGACTTAGTTACTAAAACACTGAAATACAGAAATCCAAAGCCATGCGGTTTCTAGTGCGGCCGCTTGCCTCATATATCTTCATTCTCAGCAGTGGAAAACAAATTATCAAATGCTTCCTTTTCAGCAAGTCCGAGTTTAGGGGGGAGAAACTCCAAATAATAATAGTGAAGTTTTTTTGTTGAAATATTGAAAGTAATCAAAGTAAAGTGAAAGTAAAATGAAATGTATCAGTTACACAGGCGGGGTGGGGAGCTGCGGAGGTGGAAGGGTGGGGGCAGGTATACTGTGATTCTTGGTGGTGGAATATGTGCACTAGTGAAGGGATGGGTGTTCGAGCATTGTATAACTGGGACTTAAACATGAAAGCTTTGTAACTTTCCACATGGTGATTCAATAAAAGAATATATTTATTTAAAAAACCCACAAATGAAGTGATTTTTCCAAATCATTCCACTAAGAGATGGGCACATTTAAGGTGCTAAATGTGTAATATATTAATATACAGCAGTAGAAAACTAAAACAAAATTTTTATTTCATAAGATACATTTTAGTATAACTAGGAAGATTCTTCTTTGTAGTCCAGAAACCACTTCAGTCTCCACCGCCATCTCATACAGCAGCCCAAGCTACTGGGGGTCCTGGTTTCATGGTGGCCGGGCATAAGCAGTCGTTCTCTCGTATGACATCATGAACATTCTCTCATAAACAAGAAGTGACATAAGGATTTGGGACACTTTGGTGGTAGAGAAGAAGAAACTCTGTATTACAAAAACATAAACATTAGCACTATTATAAACCACACTACCCTGATAACAATTTTTTAAAAAATCGATGAGAGAAAGATGGTAACATTTTGCTTTATAGAACAAAATGAATGGAGCTTGAGGTACTTAAAATTATGCAAAATAAGTAAGTAAACTAAAGAGTTTCACTATTGTGTGGGATATAAACAATATAACTCACCCCCCCCCAATAAAAAGAGAAGCAATAAAATTATTCCTGAAGGTCAAAGGGTGGAAAATGGGAGGAATAAGTGAAGGGATCTTTTTGGTGATGGGATGGCTCTGAGATGCTGATGATAGGATACAGTGAATCTTGTACAAACATAGTGGTACAAAGGTACCTGCCTTAATTTTCTAATAATAGATAAGCCAATGATTAATAAGCAAAAAGGGAAAACTGAGTGGCTCTTTCATGGTTGTTTGCTGTTGTTGTTTTTTTCCTTTTCTTTTCTTTTCTTTCTTATTTTTTTGAGTACTGAGTAAGTTCAGTCCAGCATATGACAAAAAGTACTAAAAGTACACAATATTCATCTTCCAGGGTACTCTAATCTTTAATAAACTTGTGATTGACAAGAAAGAAAAAACAATTTCATTTTGTTTCTCTTTCCTCTTAAGTCCCACTCACCCTTACCAGCAGTAATCCTTTTCTTCTTTATATATACGAACACCCCTTGCCCACAGGGTAAAGATAATTATCACAGTACTCTCTAGACTGTATTTGCAGGAAGGAGTCCGACATTGTAATATGTCTTTTACATTAGAAATTTGTAGGGGGGTCACACCCGGCGATGCACAGGGGTCACTTCTGGCTCTGCACTCAAGAATTACCCCTGGCGGTGCTCAGGGGACCATATGGGATGCTGGGAATCGAACCCGGGTCCGCCTTGTGTAAGGCAAATGCCCTACTCACTATGCTACTGCTCCAGCCTCTACATTAGAAATTTTGTCTTTTACTCTGACTACTATTTATCACTTCAAAGTCCCAAGAACTGCCTCTAATGCAGTAATCAACTGATGTGAGTAACTATTCTTTATTAATTTGGGGAAAAACAGTGGCTTCTCTTAAGCAATGAAATCATAGTTTTGATCTTGGTGGAGGTATGGAATTAGTGTGAATTCCAAATTTTTGTTCTTATTCCAAAATTTTTGGAGGATGAATATACTTGGAGGTAAATGTGGCTAGTTCCATCCAGGATCAATATGGTAAAGGCTGTCTGAATAGGAAACTACAGATTCTTCCCTGCTCTAGCAAAACGTGGGCCAGTGCCTTGAGCTACAGAAAGAAAGAAAGAAAGAAAGAAAGAAAGAAAGAAAGAAAGAAAGAAAGAAAGAAAGAAAGAAAGAAAGAAAGAAAGAAAGAAAGAAAGAAAGAAAGAAAGAAAGAAAGAAAGAAAGAAGGAAGGAAGGAAGGAAGGAAGGAAGGAAGGAAGGAAGGAAGGAAGGAAGGAAGGAAGGAAGGAAGGAAGGAAGGAAGGAAGGAAGGAAGGAAGGAAGGAAGGAAGGAAGGAAGGAAGGAAGGAAGGAAGGAAGGAGAAGAGAGAGAAAAAGGCCCAGTGAATTGAAAAGGAAAAGAAAGGTGAAAGGATTGTATCTTTCAGCTATGAAGTCTTTGTTTAAATAGGTGTCCAGGGGGCTGGAGCAATAGCACAGTGGGTAGGGCATTTGCTTTGCACGCGGCCGACCCGGGTTCGATTCCCAGCATCCCATATGGTCCCCTGAGCGCCGCCAGGAGTGATTCCTGAGTGCAAAGCCAGGAGTAACACCTGCGCATAGCCAGGTGTGACCCAAAAGGCAAAAAAAAAAAAGAGTAAATAAATAAATAAATAAATAAATAGGTGTCCAACTACCTATTCTAAAACCCCATATGTATAGTATAGAAGGGCAAGAAACCCCTCCCAGACTAAGTTTGAAGCAACTTGAAAAACTACATCATAGAAGAAGTGACATAGAATGTCTTTAAATTCATAGTTCAAGAATAAAAGTCTCTTCATCAACTTTCTACCTTATCCTTTGGAGGCACTTTTTTCCTGTGCTCTTTTGCTCAGAATAAGACGAAAGTCAAAATAAGGAATTCCAGTGAACTCACTAATCCCCACAGGGCTCGTCCAAATGGCCCTAACATGCCCCCAAATTAGACTTTACTGCCCAGAGCTAGTAAAGTCTCTGTCACTCAAATCCACAGATGGAAAAATCAGATTCCATCCAATAAGAGAGGAGACAAAGACAGATATATTATCTGGGCAATGTTAAGCCAGGGTATTTTTTTCCCTATTTTTTTTTCCGTGTAGAATCATCATCCAATGATCTAAACCTCATGTTTAGAACCCAGAGAGTCATTTATTCCGAAACGTTCTGGTTTCATTTGTCCACGAAGTGGGAATAATGTACTCTTTCCCAAAGGGAGCAGCAGCAAGAATGGAAACGTAATTTATTTTTTATTGCTGAGTGGGGCTTTTTCAAATGATTTTTGCAGACGTATCTTTAATAGATTTTCAGACATATTTTATTTGTTGAAAAACTTCCATGCCCTTGCATAATTTCACTTATTCAATGGAAACTACAGTTTGGGGAATTGTTTCCAGCCACTTATTCAGCTCTTTGAATGAGCCATGTTTATAACATGAATTGATTACTTTGTCCATTTGGAGATTAGCTGGTATGAACAGGGATTGCGAGAGGACGTGTTTCGGATCCTGTTTCTGCCTGCACTTGCTCAGGGGCCTTTTGCTTCTTTAGAGCAGCCTGGGAGCAGCTTGAAATCAGGCCTGTTAGGCCTCTGTAGTTCTGCTGCAGAGATGCCAAGAAGTAAGGAATCAATGATGACACCATGTCACTGAGGGCAGATTTCATTTCAAAGAAAAGTCCCAGAGGTCTGTTTACACGAAAAACAAAAAAATCCAGAATTGGTTAGTCACTGGCCTTGATTCAGGGGATTGACAATGGCCCTGGCCAGTATCTCAGTGTGTGGGGGGAGGGGGGTGTTATTTATTTTTGCCATTTATCTGAAGATGACTAGCATGCTCATCATACCCATGAAGAAGAGTAAAAGGACCACTTCAGCAGTCTGTCCATTCCCTTTTTTGTGAGTTTGTTTTTCTTTTTTGGTCACATCCAGCAATACACAGTGGTCACTCCTGGCTCTGCACTCAGGAATTACCGCTGGCAGTGCTCAGGGGACCATATGGGATGCCGGGAATCGAACCCTAGTTAGCCGCGTGCAAGGCAAATGCCTACCCACTGTGCTATCGCTCCAGCCCTGGTCCATTCCTTTTCATTAAGAAAAAGAAAAAAAAAACTTTTCCAAAAGACTTCTATTGGCATCGACTTCCCCTCCCCGCCCCCCCCCCCCCGGGCTGGAGCTATAGCACAGTGGGTAGGGAGTTTGCCTTGCATGCAGCCGACCGAGGTTCAATTCCCATATGTTCCCCTTAGCACTGCCAGGAGTAACCCCTGAGCATCTCCAGGTGTGATCCAAAAAGAAAAAAATAAATCTACTTGCCTCCATTAACCCTGGTCCCAACCACCCAATCACTCCTTGGCCTTATATCTTGTCTCCCAGATTCTTCTCCCTGCCCCCATTCTCTCTTTTCTTAGTATAACAAACAGAGTGAGCATATTCATATAAAAATCAGATTGCAGCACCCTTCCTCTGAATTCCAAGAGTTCCCTACCATATTCAGTAAAATCTATGCTCTTCATAGGTCCTAGAAAGCCTGCATAAACTGATCACCCTGCCTTCGTGGTATGTCACACCAGCTGCACAAACTTATCACTCCACCCCAGCCACAGTGCTTCCTACTATTTTTCTCTAAATAGTCAGCCCTCCCCCAGGCTCCAGAGCCACCCCAGCAAGCCTGAGACTTTGACTAAGCCCCCGGCCCCTGAAAGCAAGAGCCAGCACTGTTTACAGGGGCCCAGGGGCCCTGCATTCCACACACTCCAGCATTCCACACACAGGCACTCTGGTTGAGGAGACAATGGGATGAAGGGTGTGACAGTTAACATTTGCCTGAGCTAGTTAACCCGGCCCTGAGATTGGGGAATACAAATCATTAACTAGCATCTGTACTAAGCTCTACCAGATAAGTGTGATACATGTGTGGAATGCCTTCCCCCCCACCCACCCAGATTGTGTGCAATCTGTGCAAAACCCCTGTGCGAGAGTCAATAAATAAAGACTGCTTGACTACTAGAATCCCCCGCTCTGCTCGGTTACCTTCTTTCTCGATCTCTTTCTCGGCAGTGGGGGCAGGAATCCCGAGGCGAGCAGAGGGCAGGACAGAGGCTTCTCCCCTTCCCATTCCCTCTCCCATAGGGAGTAAGTCCGGTGACTTCGGGGCTCATACTCCAATGTGCAGGGGTCGACTGGCCAGGACCCCGACAATACTGGGCATAAGGAGAGAAGGAACTGGAGAGATAGTACAGGGTGAAAGTTTCTTTCTTTGCATGCAGTCAACCCAGGTACAATTTCCACACTACTATGGTCTCCTGAGCCCCACTATCAGTGATCCCTTAGCAGAGAGCCAGGAAACTGTTAAATCACAGTCAGATGAGGTTCAAAAAAAAGATGAGGAAGAGGAGGAAAAGGAGGAGGAAGAGGAGGTGGAGGAGGAAGAGGAGGAAGAGGAGAAGGGGAAAGAAGAAGGAGGAGGAGGGGGACTAGGAGGAGGAGGAGGAAGAAGAAGAAGAAAAGAAGCAAGCTTTATTTTATTATTCTGTATTTTTATTCTTGCAGTCCTCACTACCACCTTAGAGAAGAGTGAAGTTCAGAGACATAATGTATGTGTCCACAGACCCTCTGTTGGTCTGGATGATTCAGGTTGAGGCTTATTAGACACACTGGTGTACCATGTGTCTTCTAATAGACATTGGTGTCGTGATGTTTACATCAGCGGCTGAGAATATATGTTCTAGAAGCCCAGGACTCCAATATCCTGGCTTGCCACCATAACCTAATACTTAATCTGAAAATGGTAGGAAACATTTTTAGCCCAGGACAAACTGTTAAGTGAATTTTGGGAAATTGGACAAGAATCATATTACCCCCACACCAGAAGATACCTCAGACACTCAGAAGCAGCAGCAAGTTGTTGTTCTGTGTGTCTTCAATTGCAGTGAAAACTTTCATTAACTTCAATGCTAACTAAACAGGTGTTAACACAAATTCCTCCTGATGGTATTTTGAAAGTAATCTCTGCTACTTCACTGCCTGCTCACCTGCCAAACATTTTGCACAATGCTCTTTCTAGAGTGTAAACAATGGGACAAAGCCATGACCTATATGCCTGGCATAGTATTTCCCCCCACAAGTTGGTATTAAATAAGCACTTGTCTGAGATTGAACCAAAGGTGAAAATTTCCAGGGGAATGTTGTTTCCTGGGAGATTTGGGACAGTGTGTCGTGGCTAAAGCACAGAGTCACACATAATTTCACTCTGTCCTGGTTCTTTCTACCACTCACCACCTATTACACCTTGGGCAATTGCCTTTATTTCCTAGAGCCTCACCAGTTTTGACATCCATAAAAATGGGTGCAGCAATTTCTGTCCATGGGTTTATTGAGAGGACTCCATCAGACTTATCTATAAAAGAGCACAGTGCCTGACCAATTTGTTTCTTGAGTTGTAAACTCAATTACTCTACTTGTCAACTGGAAGTGGATATTAAAAAGAGTTAGCTGAGAGACATTCTTTCCTCTCTGGAATGTTTAGAGTTTTCACTGGAGCATTATTACCACAGGAGAAGTGTTGTTTGGAAGTCCAGAGAACTCAACAGGATGTGGTCACCCAGTATTGTATCTAAGGAAGAACGATTTCCCAGCATGGATGATGGTAACCCTTTGTCAAAATTAATTCTGTGCCTCTTGTCCGTTCAAATTCAGGAATCATTCAGAGCATCATATACTTGCATAGAATACAGGGAGCAAACAGCATCTCAGCCCTGTGCATGCAGTGAGCATGAGTCACAGGCCTGGAAGAAGCTGAGCACATAGGTTGCTCACAGAGCTCTGGATGTTTCTCTCTGAGCTCCATATCTAACCACCAAACTGTCCCTGTCAACCATTTCCAGTGGTTATCAGTCTTGGAAGCAGGTCACAGGCCAATTCTGTCCTTTTCTTTTAATTCTTTTATTAAAATTTGTGTTGAATCAGCATGAGATCCACAGTTACAAAGTTGTTCACAATTAGGTTTCAGCCATACAGTATTCCAGCACTTGTTCCTTCACAAATGTATATTTCTCACCACCAATGTCCCCAGTTTCCCTCCTAACAACCCCCACAATAGCCTGTTTATATGGTCAGCACTTTTCTTCTCTCTGTCTCTGTCTCTGTCTGTCTGTCTCTGTCTCTGTCTCTCTGTCTCTATCTCTCTCCTCTCTCTCTCTCTCCCCCCTCTCCTTTTGGGCATTGTGATTCTACTGACTCTTTCCTTGGTCTACCCCTCATCTAGAGGAAGTGGAGTCACTCACCATCCCCACTGCAAAGACCTGCACTGCCCAGGGAAGTAGATATTGAGCATACAAGACAACGGAGCGGGTGAAACATGCTAAAACCAAGTGGAGATGGGGTGGGACAAAATACACTGCAGACTTCTATTACTTTGGATGGAAACTATCATACTAATCCCTTTTAATATTGAAATGAGAATTTTTCAGTTATATTAAGTTAAATAGATTATACAAGTAAAATTAATTGTACTAATTCCATTTATGGCTCACATTCTATTTCTGTTGTGTAACACTGTCTGGCTAATGTATCACATTATATTGTCATTGTTTCATCTGTCTCATGTCTCAGACACAAGTTGTTTAAGGAGGACAAGAAGAGAGCTTTCCAGTGCCCAGGGAAAGACTTTTTATGTAAGAAATATTTCAGACAAATGCTTCTAAAATGACTGATGCCTTAACAACAACAACAACAACAACAACAAAATCAAACAATTACAATTAGGCAATGCTTCTGAATTACAAAACTGCTTGAAATTATATGCTATGAATTGCTACTGAATCATCCACTAATCTCAATGGTGTTTTGATGGCTTATAATACATAGGTCAGTTTGTCTGCACCTATATTCCTGCAGGTGTAAAATAAATGAAAATTCCAAAATTTCACTATCCTTGTT